>NW_013952630.1:598716-599931 GCF_001266775.1 Austrofundulus limnaeus
AGATAGATAGATAGATAGATAGATAGATAGATAGATAGATAGATAGATATATAGATAGATAGATAGATAACGGCTAAACAATTTATGCCACACCACTAGGTGGCGAGAATGTCTGCAGTAACAAGACATCAAAATACAAAGGAAGAACATTTTTCATTGGGCTAAAGGGTTTAAAGACATTTTCAAAAGACATTCCTTGATATAGTTTATAGTCTGTTATTTTATTACAAATTTTGACACATTATTAAAGTTTAATAGTGACAGCATTGGGAGGAAGCAAAAAGACAGAGGAACAAAAAAACTTTTTAAAAAAGTTCCATTTTTTCATGATGATAAATGGCAATGGGCATAGACAAAATAGGTTGAAATGTCCTGATTTGCATTTGTATATGATATTTACAATGAGTTAAAAAAGATAGTATTCAATTTAGAGTTGATGGTGTAGAGATGAGTCAGTGAAGTAAAGTTTCTGGGTGTTATTATTGATGAGAAACTGACATGGAAACTTCATATAAATTACTTAAGAATAAAACTAGCTACACTGCTTTACTACGTAAGGGATCTGTTTAATGATAAAGCTCTGTAAATGTTATATAATGCATTCATTGTTCCACACTTGGTTTATTGTGTTGAGGTTTGGAGGAAAGCATGTAAGACAATTACACATCCTGTTTTTGATTTGCAGAAAAGAGCTATAAGAGTTACCACTCTAAAACAGTATTATTATCCATCTAATATATTATTCTGTAAACAGAAATTTTTGAAATTTTACAATTTGGTTGATTATACTGTTTTGTTATATATAAGGCTCATCAAAACACATTACCTTTAAACATCCAGAAAAAAAAATTGCAAAGAGAGTGAGCTATTATATACATAGTTGTTCATGAAACCTAAATTTAGAACCAGTTTGAAAGACTGGTGCACCTCAATCCAAGGAGTCAGATTGTGGAATAATATGAAAAATGATGTGAAAAGTGCCAAATCAAAGTACATGTTCAAAAGAATGATAAAGGTTGGATTGTTGAAAAAAATATGAAACAGTATAATGTAATAATATAATTTGTTGTTCTAGAAAGATTTGATGTTCTTGTTTTGTTTTGTTAACTGAAAATAGCTATTGTTTGAATTTATATTTGAGGAAAAAAGAGGCCAATATACAATTTTTTATTGTCTCTGCTTCCTTTCATTTCATTTTATTTGTATTTTCTTTTA
>NW_013952630.1:600046-605826 GCF_001266775.1 Austrofundulus limnaeus
ATATATATATATATCTGTCTTCACTGAGCCAGAAAAAAAAAAATCCCCTAATCTTTAGAATTTATGGTATTTATTTTTGGAAGTAATTTGTTTTCACTCACCTGCAGTTCACTTTGCATTAATGTAAGTTGCAAACACAGCCTTAAAGCATTGAACAACTCTGCTACAATGATTAAATAAGTGTTACAAACTTACTAAGGTCAAAACAACTGGTGTGCAAACTGCAGAAAATTTACTGGATGGACTTTTGTTTAAGTTCTGCTGTCTGATAATTTAAAAGACCCACATCATAGTGCTCTACAAGCAGGAGTACAAAAGACTCAGCTTTTATTAACATAATTTGATAGATGATAAAAGTGAATTTTCCTGCAAGTCCCACAAATAAATGGTTCTAATTTATGTTTTAGTGAAATAATCAAATTTCCCCACCATTATCCCTTATTTTGGAAGAACACGTGAGAATAGAATAACTGTATTAAACTGAGGACATTAAGAAGAAAACTATAATGAAACATTTTCTCAAGGACCTGGCTAGATGACTGAAATTACTGAGAGAGGAAGGACTTTCATTTAGAGACTGTTTGCTTTGATCATGAAACCATGACAACAACCCAGAGAGTTACAATCCAGGGTCCGATGAGAGACTAGTATTGTTTTTTCTTTTATTCTTGGTACACTAGTCTTGCATTTTAAAATGTCAACACACAATAGGACATAGAGGTTCAGACACTGGAAGAAAATGAGTGTGGGGGGAATAAATGTACACTAATTGCATCTACCTCTATCTCTTCAGTCGGCTTTTTTACATACTTATTTTTTTTGCAGTGCTTAACATCCTTTTACTGAGTTCTAATGCACAAAGTTCAAGAGGGGCTTTTTTCTGCCTGCACTGCTGAGGCGGTGTTTCGTTTCAAGAGCTGTAATTTAGAACTGAAGCTCCGTAAAAGCTGAGTAAAACAAAGTAACTGTGAAATGAGGCAAGAACACCCTCCGTTTTAGGCTCTAATGTTGAACTCCGAGAGGTTCATAACAAACTTCAGACTTTAAAAATGGTTAAGGCAGAGAGTGCTGTTGCTCGGACAGTTGACATAATGTCCAACACCAGTTTCAAAATGTCTGTGATTTGTGAAATTGCTCCAATTATTGGATTGTGTTCCAGATGCCTGCTGTTTTCAGTGAACTTGGTACACCCACTTTCACTAAGTGTGCACCTGCACCTAGGAATAATATGGTAAATAATTACCATCGGGGCAACTGAACAATTTATTTTGGGTACAACTTCCTTTCAGCTGTCAGATTGGAAATTGAAATTGGTTTATTTACCCTGTAATGTCACCTTATTAATTTATTTATTTAGTTTTCTGATTCAAGCTTTTTAAATCTTTCTCTTTCTTAATTTGTTAACATGGCTGCCACATTGTTTTGATTAATTTCTCCCTCTACTAAATGGGAAAACACACTCTGGTGTGTTCAGGGCTTGTATCAAAAAATTGAATAGGTGAATAAATCACAGTCCTCACTTCCTTTCAGACAATCTCAGACAAGAAAATTAATGTAACTCATTTTTAAACTTTAGTTGATTGATTTGTTATATTGCTTTTTCTTCTTTCATTAAACTCAATTTATTAATTTGGAATGCATGGAGGCAAAACAGGATTTGATGACACATCTTCTCTAAGTGCTGCCAGGTCAAATTGTCCCTTTTTTTTGCAGTTTCCACTCTCAGGCTCTGCTGAAGGCTGGCACCCTTGTGTGACAGAAGTTTCAGAGCAGAGCTATGACTTTATAAAAGTTTGACTTTAAAGTGGTTTCTCACTGAGTTACATCTGTTGGGAGATCAGTTGGTGAAAAGAAATCCACAAAAAAAAAATGCTGAAAATGCTGTGAGTTTTTAAATGCACTGAGTATTTATAACCTAGCGACTAATAGTCCAAGCGGCTGCATTTTGAGTGGCAGTTTTCATGTTTTTTTTTTTTTTTGTTATTTTTGTATGCATAGCATGCAGAACTGTATTTTTGACCGTGCACATTATTTTGTTGCCTGACTCCGCCCACATCCCGATCAATTCAAATAAGCATCTCAACAGCCACTCTCACATTTATGATTTCATGTTTGAGTACATTTTTGAAATCAAGACAGAAACATTTACAAAATATTTCTCAACATTATTATTAATCAGCTTTCTGTCAGAGGAGAACTCCAGTGCAAAAGTCACAACGCCGCTCTAGTGCTCCGGAGACAGGTTGAAGATGCCTTTGGCAAAATTCAAATGGGATTGAAACTGGCTGGAATTGCTTATCGTGAGTCAGTGGCTATTTTAGGAGAAAAGTACTTGCACATTTATTTATTTATTTATTTATTTATTTATTTATTTATTTATTTATTTATTTGAACATCCTCAAAACTCAAGAGACAGGGTTGTGTGACTCGTGAAGACGTTCGGAGTCCCACAAAAGTCACAAGACATGTATTTAGAGGACTTGAATGTGGTTCGTGTACCCCCCAGTGAGATATCAGCTTTATTACCTGAAGGAAACATTCCATTCTTGGTGTGGTAAATGTCTCTAAACATTATTACATTTAATGTATTACATGAGATTTATGCTTTCAAATCCTTCATTTTCACATTTAAATCATTCATTTGGAGTCTATATAAAGTGGAACTGCAATGCTTTGGTTTGAATTCCTCCTTACTGTAACTCCACAAGCCCCTCTATCCCCACTTTTCTGTGGTGTGTCTGAGATCAACTTGTTTTGATGCTGTCTCTTTAATTTCGAATGAGGCACTTCACACCGTGTCACCCACTAGTTTCCAGACTGGTCCATTCTAGTTTGATTGAGGAGTTTATGACTATATGGCTGTGCAGTAACTTTTTATTTACAAATTAATTAAATATATATCAACAACGGACTTGTCCACCCTAGGGTTGGGCATAATCGTATTGTGTGCAATTAATCGTCAGAAAAACATTAATCGATTATTATTTGGCACTTGACGACTAATACGATTAATGCCACCAGGCAGAGTCTGCTCGGTGCTCCTCTCCGCTTCAAATATGATGAACATTTTAAAAATAGTTCTATAATTTATTTATCTATCAACACAATTTAAAATATGATGTGGCCATTTTGACACAATTTGGAACAGATTTTTACGAAGAGCAAATCTTTGCCACTAAATTGTTCGTGTGACAAGGACATAAGGGTGTCCAGGGACTCCAGGGGATTAATCATCAAATTAATCGTTATCGGCTAAATACCACAATTAATTGTGATTAATTTTTTTTGCCAATATTGCCCAACCCTAGTCCACCCAGCCTTACATGTTGGAGCCAGAGGAGATTGGAGATGAGGAAAATGCAGTTAGTAAGTCCAGAGTTTATTTAGCAGGTTTGTCGCAACTTCTGTGACGTAATTGTTCAGAAAACATCATTATTAAGAAAATAGAGAAAACTGAATGAGTTGAAAAATATGACCCGGACACATTATAAATGTATCTTTGTAGCACTGTGAGAGACTAAATTCAAATTTCCCACAGACTCAAAGTACACAACAAAATGCATTTGATGGCTAAAAACATGGATTTTACATTATATGTCCTCTTTGAAGGCACAGTGTGTAGGATTTTGTCAATTATTTTAGCCGAAATTGAGATAATCACTAATGACAGTAATAAAAAAACATGTCTAATCATTGCAGACAAAGACCTTGTTTTATTATTTTTATCTTATAAAAAGCTGTTTATATCTCCATGGTCGCGGGTTGCCACTACAGGCAGCCGCCATCTTGTCTACGAAGGCTCATGAAGGACAAACTGCGGTGGCGGCGTCAAAACCGGTTTTGGTTGTAATACTATAAATGTAATATTTGTTGTCTGTCATTGTAGCTGGGATAATTTTACTTATTAAAGCTCATAATCTTACCACTTGCAACATCACTAGCCCTGAAGCTGCTGGTAGACATCGAGGTTGGAATTATCAAAGGTTTTTGACACCTGAGAGACACTGTAGCAACTCCTTTGTGTTTGGAAGCAGGGGTGGGGTTTGGGGGAGGACCAGGGAGGATGATTCAACCACTCAACCACTAGATGTCACTGAAAACAACAAATCCTACACACTGTGCCTTTAAAATCCCAAAGTATGTGTTTTCATCACACCTTTTGGCCTTGACAAAATCCTATCAGGAACTTAAAAGAAGTTACTAGAAGTGTTTAGTTTCAACATTGACAGTTGTACAGTATGCCTTATTGACAACCTTCTGGATATTTTGTGGGTTTAAGTATTTGCCAAATAAATTCATTAAATTAAAAAAGCATCTAAAAGTAATCTACATATACTGTTTGACACAAGTCAAATTTACACAGCTCAGCCAAAGGATAAGCCCACATTGGATCAAAAAGTCCGCTTGCGTTGCAAGTGTTTTCCCTTTCATTAAACTGTGTTTGCTTCCCCAGACAAATCTGGATGTTATCCTGCATCATTACTGAAAGCCTGAGATTAAAGGAACAGAACGGGGAAGTGGGGGGACATGTAGAGAAGATGATGGAAGTTAATAGGAGAAGAAGAGAAGGGAGGAATCAGGAGGGGCGGGGGTAGAAAGATGAAGATGGACTAACATGGCGCTGCTGGCCGTCGAGCTGGACAGAGCGGTGCTCGAGATCACGCCACACTTGGAGCATTTCAGGAGCAGTCGGCTCCGCGCCTCCGCCGGAACACTTTGTGCACACAAACACAACACAACCACGAGGGGGAGGGGAGGAGGGGAGGGTGGAAGATGTGAGGAAACACAAGCACCAATGGTGACAACAGGGTGACACCATAGCCAAATAAGGAGGAAAAACAAATAAACATAAATGGACAAACCAGAGTGAAAATGAAAAAAAAAGGGGGAGGAGGAGAGGGGGGGAGAAAAGAAAGAAAGGCAAATTAAAACCAGGTCTTAAAAAAGTTGCAGCAATGAAAATGAAAACACAAACAGTCAGAATACAGAGGCTGATTCAAAGTAAGTAAAGAGAATGAGAGACGGACACTGTAATGTCACAGCTGTCGAATGGATTAACGGACTGCAGTGACACAGACAGGGAGCACGCCACCCATTTGTTTCCGCTGCCTCTACGTGCAGCTTTAGGTGTTATTCATCTGTGGGCATGAGACTTTATGAGACTACAAAGAAAAAGACGACCTCTGTGGTTGTTTACTCACAGCTGACTACTCAGATAAAGAAAAAATATATTTGTGTATGTGTGTGTTTGTGCTGTGTGCGTGTGATCGTAAACAAGTGGAGAATGATGGCACCACACTTGAGCTATGCTACATTAGCATCCTATCACAGCTCATTTCCTTGGTGCCAGCCACTACCCCATGGCTTTATGGGTAAATACATTATGCTAATAACAAGTTGTCCTGTTTGCAACACCACCAACCACTGTGTGTTTGTGAGTGTTAGGTTGCAGTGTGTATGTGTCTTCTTCTATCCACACACAACTGAGGGGAAAGGCACTCAATATCCAGATAACATCATAAATCTTAAAGGGATCCACGATTAGTTGTAACATTAAACTTTACTTGATAAACATTTATTTTAACTGTAAAATAAAGACTGTAAAAATATTGTAGGCTGTTTGGTTTGCAATTTTTTTAAATGTAATTGAACACAGATGGGGCCATTTTATTTACACACAAAGCATTCTGGGTAAATGATGATATCAACTACGTCATTGGTGCGAGGCTGCTAGTGAGCTATATCCACCTTGAAGGTTAATCTTGGACAATATCTGACGA
>NW_013952630.1:607376-608588 GCF_001266775.1 Austrofundulus limnaeus
TGTGTGTGTGTGTGTGTGTGTGTGTGTGTGTGTGTGTGTGTGACTTAAAGCCCATTAACGTGCCGATGTTGTGATGTGTGTCACCTGAAAAAGCGTGGAGCGCCGATCAGTGATGGCGAGCACTGCTGACATCCAGGTCAGCGCTAACAGAGGAAGAACCACACAGGAGCTCCACAGGGACGCCCTGTCAGGGTGAAAGAAGCATATGTAGGCGGGGGGCAGAGGACGGGAAACAGGGAACAAGGGATTCAGTCTCGAACTAGACAGGCCTGCTCGGGTAACTTCTGTCCTCTCACGCAAACGCACAGATCAATCAAAGGTTCAGTGGTGGGCGACCTGAAGCAGACTACCACGCTGCAATTTGGACCAGACTTAATATTCAAACTGATAAGTGGAAGATGATGTGTAATCATGTATAAAGTTCTGACTCTAACAACTGCTCACAATTACATGGTTGATGGACTTGGAAGTGTCATGCTGAGAGAATTGGGGAGGCTGCAAGACAATACGCAGAGGCTCAACTGGGAAGGAAAAGGCAGGTCATTGGGAAAAATAAAAAGACTCAAAGGCTTCAAAAGGAGTAAACGAAGGCGACATACTCCAATTTCAAATGTTCATGCTATTTGAGCATAAAGTCTTAGTTTTAGGACTGTCATTCATGTAGATTTGTCAAACTACGTTAAGAAATATGTACAGAATGTCCCTGCTGAGGTGCATAAAGGCAGGGAGGAAAAAATGTAAAACTATGCAATTTGAGGCTATAATAACAGTTATTAAAATAACTATTATTGATTTCAGCTTAAATTACACAATTTGATTCAGCACAAAAACGATTTTTATAAAACTTCAAAAATGGCATATTTGTGTTAATTTAACAATATAATAGTTATTAGTGTATGAAAACAAAAAAAGTCTTCTCTTTTTTATGACCTATACAAGATGAATCAACATACAGCTGTTTAACTGAATAGTTTGAGCTTTTTTTTTTTATCATTTTTTTATGTTTTGTTGAATAAAACAGCAAATCTTTTGCTGTGTAAAATTCTGTCAGTCTTGTTGATTCAGTTTTCAACCTATTTCCATTTTTCTCTGTCTACACAAATCCAAAAAATAAAAATAGATAGATAGATAGATAGATAGATAGATAGATAGATAGATAGATAGATAGATAGATAGATAGATAGATAGATAGATAGATAGATAGATAGATAG
>NW_013952630.1:608648-610034 GCF_001266775.1 Austrofundulus limnaeus
GTGTGTGTGTGTGTGTGTGTGTGTGTGTGTGTGTGTGTGTCTAAAAATGAACTCACCCTGCTCGCTGCTTTTTTGACTTGTCCGAGATGCCATCTCGAGACATGAGCTTGTTGAACACCACAATTCCAATCAGCATGTTTACCTGTGAAAGACAAATCGGAAAATTGAGAATACTAGACGTAACGCACAGATTTAAGCAATGACGTAGAAACATAACATTTTTCTCAGTGTTTTATTGCTTTGAAGATGACTCAGCAGTGCTTCTCTCATAGCAGTGATGTGTAATTTATTATTTTTTGTCACATAAAACAATAGTTACAATAACATTTTGAGCCATAGTGTTTATAACATCTCATCTTTGGACAATTAGTTGTAGCACTTTCAGTGTAGCTGGGAGATGTCCAACAAGCTATCATGTTTCTGCTAGAATAATTATAAAATTGACAGTGGTGTGTAAGGCTATACAATAGTGTTTACATGAACCACCAAGACTTAACTTCCTATTTCCAAAACTGAAGTTATTAAATACTTATCTACAACAGGTAAGATATTAAATGTTTATAATGTTTCCACCAATTTCTAATTAAAAAAAGCAGGGGGAAGCATCCTCTAGTGTAAACCTACCATTATCTCACTGTGCATTAATTCAAAATTGTCAAAGCAATTTGTTGGCATCTTATCTTTATTTTAATTGGGGGAAAGGGAAAAAAAGAAAAAAATACATGCAAAGGGTCAAATTATCAAATAGTTTTACTTTAATGATGTGATTGATTGACTGTGAAACAGAAAAAAATCTGATCAGCCATATGGGGCCTAATCTATTGTGAATGTATTCAGTAATTTGATGTTTTACTGGTGTGTAACTTGGAATCCTGAGGCTTCGGGTTTGAGCCCAGGTTGTGTCAGGAGGGGCATCAGTTGCCAAATATTTTACGTATGTTTGCTCACTGTAGCAACCCCTGAAGATGGGAGCAGCTAAAAAAAATAAAAATTCTGACAGTTTTGCAGAACAAAGAGCCATCCTTCCAAATTTTTAATTTCTTTCTGGGTTGTGTGGGGCGGGGGGGGGGGGGGTCACTGAATTTCAGTAGTCACTGTATGAGGGGGCAGAAGTACAAGACAATAAATGAGTACAGGACACTTTTTTGTACTTGCTTTCTACTGTATAGTTAAGCCTGCCAAAAAATCCTGCCCAATTAAATACAGTGGGTAAAATAAGCATTGGACACGTCAACATTTGTCTCAGTAAATATATTACTAGAGGTGCTAATGACATGAAATTTTCACCAGTTGTCAATAACAACCCAAGTGATCCATACATATAAAGAAATCAAACCATAAATGTCCAGAAATTAAGTTATTTGTAATAATGTGGAATGGCACAGG
>NW_013952630.1:612219-623393 GCF_001266775.1 Austrofundulus limnaeus
TTGCTGCAACCTGTTACATCCAGATTACAAACAATAATTAGATTAGAATAATAGTACTTCTAATAATGACAGATCACCAAAAATAAATAATCTATTGTTTTATTTGTTGAACATTCAGACAGTTAAAAAGTAATTAAATGATTCAACTTTGCAAAGGTATGAGACATTTAAAACAGGCAACAGATGAAATATGTAGTTGCACAATGAGTGGAGCAATAGTTATCAGGCAGTTGCTGAAGTAACCAACAGTCAACCATAAAGAATGAATAAAGGCTACCAAATGCAGAGAAGACATTGTAAATGTATTAAACAGCATTACCTGAGTTTGAAATAGATTGAATAAGCTTGCCAACTTGTCACTTCCAAAATACGGGAGAACTCCACTGAGGGGAGGGGTCTTAATGATGTAATGTGTCAACTGTGACATCGCCACAAAATATGTATTCAACTTTTTAGCTGCACTTACATAAACAAGATTTATTCTTGTTTCCATATTTTTTTTCATGTAACATGATGGATTAAAAATGATTTAATCAATTGTATATTGATTGATCTATGTTCATAAAACAAATTGTTCTAGTTAGATGCGACTTCTGACTGGAATAATGTTCCGTCCGGGACACTTTAATTTGTCTAAAAATATGAGCCATATTGGCTAATATGGAACTGTTGGCAACCCTAATTTTGAATGACAACTATTGTATAATGTTCAACAACCAGTCTATGTGATATTTTACAATGGATAACCATTGTGTTTGAGCACAGTGAGGTGAGAGTAGTTGAAGGATTCTCCTAATACTGAGGATAAAGACACCAGGGTAAAACTTCAAATATGGCATTCATTAGAAATACTTGTGAGTCTGTGGATGTCTCTGTCATGCTGATGTGTCTCAATTCAGGGGCTGCACCCCATGTAGGGTGCATTAGCCCAGTTCGTAGGCGCCTACTCAGCTGGCAGACAAAATCATAAAAAAACGTAGGCCGCACTTGAGTATCCTACACGGCTGATGATATCGCAGAAATCATTGCACCGTCAGCAAATTAATCAAAAGACGAAGACAGCAGAGTTGTTTATTTATTCATTTGTTTTATGGCAGAGTTTGGAAATTTATCACGGACCGAATCATTTGTTTTTAATTTTGTTTAGAAACTTAGGTGATGAATTTTTTGTTGCAATAAGATGTGAAATAAAATACAATCGTGGGTGTTGATACTGGAGTTAAACCCAAAGTATTTTATTTTTGATTTTATTTTTATAAACAAAATGTATTTTCTTTCATGTGATATAAAAATGCAACATCATGGTAACAGGCAATGCATGTTCATCCGAATACTAGACAGTTTAATTTCACAGCGGACTAAGTAAGGTGTGGTCTACGTGGGCTGCAGTCTGCTGCAACCCCTGTATTACCCTATCCTGTGAACAGCCAGGTCTCCAAATCTTTCCTCAATCAGACATTGACTCCAATCCATTACTGATCTGATGGTCATCTGGGGCCACAACAGTTGTGTCATTCCACACTGAACAGCTGGTTCGGATGTTATCAGTCCATTAAATGGATATTATTAGCTGTTATCAGTCCCATAGAATGGCTTCAGACTGTCCCAACTATGCCCCCTAGCAGGTTATCAGTCCCATAGAATGGCTTCAGACTGTCCCGACAGAGCCCCCTAGTGAGTTACCAGTGCTATATATGTTGGAATGCAACAATCTGATACCACCGGAATCCGGTCTACTTTATCACAGCCCATGCCATTTTCTCTAAAATTAACCTTTGTGGCTTTATGCCTCATGTTAACCAGATTGCATAAAAAAACCTTAGTGGCTTTATGCTTCATACTAACCAGCTTAGAGTTTGAAGCCATTCTGTGGGATTGAGAACCCACTCGGCGGCACAGTCGGGACAGTCTGAAGCCCGTCTGAAGCCATTCTATGGGACTGATAATGGATAATAAGGTCCATTCAATGGATGATGACATCCAAAGCGGGTGCACTGAATCACTGTCTGTATCAAGGCCTGAGGTGGTGCCACACCCTCTTGACATGTGACTAGCGTGCCAACAGTGCCAACTCCATTTTTTATTGCAAAACCATTGGATGACTTTTTAACATTTATTTATTTATTTATTTATTTATTTATTTATTTATTTATTTATTTATTTATTTATTTGTCAGAGAGTGAATTTTAGAAACTTAGTACTTCATGGTCACATTTTTGATCTGTGTGCAGCTGACTGTTTTATGACCTTAAAATAACAATGACCTTGCATAATAATATTATCATACCCATAAATATTCAACACTGTATATTTAGTTCTGTATCCTCTTTTATATTAAAATACTGCAACATATGACTAAAAACTGTTAAGCTTTTTTTGTCAGAACTGTCCTTTGAAAACTTGCATATCGCTCTGAACACCTGTGACGCTGTTTGATCTGTACTTTCTTCTACTGGCATGTGGTACACAGTAAGTGTGCCATCAATAGCAACATCAGCCGTGGCACCAATCACTAAAATCCAATTTATCTCCCTCAATCTGCACTTTTTAAACCTACTGGTGGAAATATCAACCATGTGATTCATTTATGAGAAATTATCTCAGTCACATTGAGTCAGAACCCAAAAACAGGTTATTAAAACACCACTGAGGAGCAATTAGTGCACTAAATATTGCTGTAGAACAAGACAGAGCTGTTTTATGTCTACATAAAAATGTCTATCATAGCACATGGTGTAAAGCAAAGTGCATAGTGTTGTGTTCGTGGCGCACAGTGTTCATCACATATTTATATCTGAGAGGTTTTAGCCCTAGATGCATTTGGTACGGTGACTCATGCTTTGAAAGTACACATTAGACAGAGAGAGATTCAGGGCTAGGATTCAGCTCTATTTCAGTCCAGAAATGCAATGCATTGCCGACAGCACTTGTCTTCTCCAATGTATTTTTTTCTTTCCTTTTTCTTTTATTTTTTTTTGGGGGGCTGACATTTTAAACTCAGGGATCAAAAGTTCTCAACTCATCAGTCTGTCATGTACACTTGAATGTGTATGGTTGCATGTGGATGTGATAGCGAGAGAAAAGGAAAACGCTCAGAAGTCAGGCACTTTAAAGCTCCAAGCTTGAGGGCTAACTTAGCGAAAATGTTTGTAGAATGATGTAGTGTGACCTGTTAGACTTGGAGTCTGCTTGATCTGAGAGTAGAGGAATCTTTATTTTTTAAGAAAGCATTTCAGATAAACTCACCAATACGATGACAGCAGCAGGACCAACAAAGGCATAAAGCAGGCCTCCCTCTAAAGACAACCAGCAGCTAAAGGAAAACAAGAACAGAAGCTCAGACTGGAAACAGGTTTTACATTTATTTCAAGTCTAATTTACTTTTATTGCTGTGTATCTCTTTCCGGAGTACCTGCAATGTATTAGGTGCTTGATACGTGTTATTCTAGAAAACATCTTTCAAGATAAAAATCTTTAAATCCACATGCCCATTTATTTTCTTCTGCTCATTTATGGTCCAGTCCAGGAGGGAAACCCAAACATCCTCGACCCCAGTGACACTCTCCAGCCCATCCTTTGGGAATCCAAAGCATTTCCAGGCCAGAGAGGACATAATCTCTCTGGTGATTTTTGGCTCTGGTTATTGGAAACCAGTGGAAGGATTGAATGTCCTCTCTGGCCTGGAAATGATTACATTGTAATTAGATGCCTAAACCACCTCAGCTGATTCTTTTCAAATAGTAGGAGCAGCGGCTCTATTCTAATCCTCCCCCTTGATGACGGAGCTTTTCATCTGATCTCCAAGGCAGGCCCCAACCACCTTACAAAGGAAACCCATTTCAGCTGCTTGTATCCAGGATCTCACCATTTCAGTCATGATCAAAATCTCATGACCTTTGATGGGGGTTGAAACATAGATAATTTGAGCACTTTGTCTTTTGGCTCTGGTTCTTCTTAACAGAAGACAGATTGGAGCAACGCCCTCTGTGCTGTAAATGAGGCATCAATCTGTTGATCTTTGATTCTGCCATCAACGATGAAAACAATCCACAGACATTTTTTCTTTCTTCATTTAAAGCAAACACTCAAACCTGATCCAGTGGTGGAATGTTTATTGACATTTTAAGTAAAATAAAATTATAATCAATAAGCACCACATGATTTTTATTTTATTTTATTTTATTTTTTTGCTTCTTCTTCTTGCTGGGAGTAATAACATGGCGTTAAACAGAAACCTACGTTTTCACTCCATTTCAGAAAATGGGGGCACAGCTGCTCCATCTGCTACCTTGATTATATTGCTATGCATACATCCACTCTTAAGGACAATTCAAATTTTATTTTGAACACTTAAAATAATTCAGAGTACCTGGGAAAAATCTACACTTACCAGGCATAGCCAATAGAAAAAAAAAAAAAGGTTTTGCCCCGCAAAGTTGTTCCACCAGATAAAACAATGTATTTCTGTTTGTCAACTATTTCAACAGTTAAATTAAATTTAAAATGGGTTTCAGTTAATATTTATCAGTTATTTTGAGGTTGTTTTTTTTTACTTATTTAGGGTGATACAGTGTGAAGCCCAGTGTTTGTCAGTGGATTTATTATATTAATATGTACTCCCCCTGTCAGTTCCTCCAAATAGAGTCACATCGAGTTGTTGGAAATTACACCCTATAGACACTTTTTGATGGTTTTAGCGCATTGAACAGCAGACCAAAGTAAAATGAGCTCACTAAATGCAGGAATGGCATATAACAAAACATTTTTCCAAAAGATGGGATATTTTGTTTAAAATGGATTTGGAGCAGACAGAGCAGACATAAACAAAACACAAAAAGGAAAAAAAAAATAATAAACCAAGATGGTAGGGCTGTTTTTATCTCATCTGCGGCAACTGTGTAGTGCTAAGTCTGTACTAGAATAGAGCTGTGGTCATGAAATCATCTAAGTTTCAGCCTTATGACTACTTAAGTCTTTGGATGTTTTGTTTTACTTTTATATTTAGAATTTAGAATAACTTCCCAGGACATCTTCTCCCCTATACAACCTCATTAATCTGGATTATTACATATTATATGAATAATTTACTTGCAAAAAAAAAAAAAAAACTCTTTGAAGTAGGTACATGAGGTGTTTATCTGATTTAGCATTAGACCAGAGTGGTTTTTAAGAGACTCAACATGTGGGGAGGGAGAAAAAAGACAATCTTGTGCACAAGTAAGTGATTAAATAGATTATTTTTTTCACAGAAAATGTGCCACAAATTAAAACATTTCAGGACATGAATATCTCCCATGCTTATATTTATGCTCAGGAGCTGGTACTGATACTTATATGAGGAAAACATGAAAACAACATAGAAATGGCAAAGCAGAGGTTTGAACCTGCGGCACTCATTTTTATGAGGCAATAGTGCAAAACCATGTAGCCCTTTGCAAGAATCACTGAATAAAATGAGTTATCAGTGGCTTGATCAATGTCCAGATAAAGGATATGGCATTTTTTTAAAGTTGCACTTTAATAAGATTCTGCTTGTTTTGTTTTAAAACATGTTCATTTAGTTCTAAATACTTAAATTCACAGAGATATGCTTCGCACTGCAATCTAATTTGCAGGAGCTTTATGTCTCTCATGTTGAGTGTTGATGTTGCATCTTGTAAATTGCACTGGCAATACTATATTCTGCTCATAAAATAAAAGGAGTGAACCATGTTTTAAACATTTCCAGGCCTTACACATTCAAAGGTGTATGGGAAGAAAACGATCTATAAGTGGAGATAAAAGAACAGTTGAAAATGTGTGTTTTTGTTTGATGCAAATCAATGTGAGAAAGATTAAATAGACACAGATACAGTATATTTTGTTTTTAGCTGTTTAAAGCTTGACTTAAATAAATAATAAACACCACTACAAGGACAGACATTATTTTTTTTCAAACAGATGTTTGCATAAAAGCATCATGGAAACAAACGAACCCTGCATCCTTGCATAGTGATTGATCTGCTGCCTGCGGTCGTTCCAAAAAAAAAAAAAAAAAAAAAAGGTAGGAAGAAGCTGATATTAAGTGACAAAATCTAGATTGAGTGGTAATTAGAGTGAGACGCCAGGCAGGACAGTTTAGAAGGAATACTCACTAGCTGGCAGTGCCATAACCTCTTGCTCTGGTGAAACCCACCGACACGGCAACGACGAGGGCTGGGAGACCTGCAGACGCACAAACACACAGAAAAATGGTAAAAGGAAGCTTATATAGGAATGATGAAGCAATTCAGCTAAATGATATAGAGTATGAAAAACAGATGACTCTTCTTCCCAAGCAGCCTTGCTGCAAGGTATAACATAAGTGAAACTTACTGAGTGCTCTGTAGGTGGACCTAAGTGATACCTGAAAATAACTAACTGTTTCAAGCAAGTTTCTATATAAGTATGTGCAGTGGTGGGCAGTGCTAATCCAAAAAAATAGAGGTGTCAGGTAACTAAGTACAAATACGTTGTTACTTTACTTAAGTAGTAATTTTGGTTATTTATACTTTAGTGGAGTAATTTTTTCAGCCTACTTTTTACTTCTACTTCTTACATTTCAATTTAATCATGTGCACTTTCTACTCCTTACTTTTTAAAAATGCAAAAGGTATTTCATTTCTATTTCACTTTGACTTGTTTTTATTCCATCTTTTCATTGTTCAGAAATAAATAAATAGAAATCTATCCAGGTACAAGGAGCCCATGGATAGAATGAATCTGATTGTGGTTGGATGACAAATGTCAATAAATACTATTCTGACATCCCATTGGCTTGAACTCACTGCATCACACCTGTACGACACAAATCTCATCACATTCCAGCAGGACATACTGTAGTAGATGGAGCCTATAATGAAGATGACCCTGGCTAAAGTTGTGTTTTCTGAAATTTTCAGCAACAAACTGATTTAATTTAAGGATAAATAAAGTATATTTGAGATCAGTCCAACATGTTTTTTCTTCAAAAGATCTATAATAAAACAATATTTATTTGTTTATTTATTTTTTAGATTTTTTTCTATTTCGTATAATGTGAGGGTTTTATACATTAAATAATTAAAATGTGTTGTTATTCATTAATTAGTTCAAATGATTTAAGTATTTTAAAAATCGAATGTCTTCAGATTGGCTGCTAAATATAAAAATATATATTTTCACATAAAAAAAGCTTTTATCCTGAATTTAAAGTGTTCATTACTTTCACTTTTATACTTTAAGTAGTTTCAAAACCAGCACTTTTATACTTTTACTTGAGGAAAAAGCTTGACTTGATACTTCTACTTCCAAAAAAGTATTTTCAAACCCTAATATCTATATTTCTACTTAAGTGATGAATGTAAAAAAAAAAATTGACACCTCTGAAAATTAGCTCTGCAATTTCTAAAGCGCTTATCAAAATATTTAGGTCCACAACTTCAAAAATTCTTATTCCATAGAAAATTAGCAGAAGCTAATTCTAAAACACAAGTTCAATTTGACACTTACTAGATGGCAACAACTGTACAATATGTGTACAACACTGCCAACTAGCAGTGTATGAACCCTTGTGCAGCTTAATCCTGCAAGCATCGATTGCTGGGGATGTGATTTCCTGAAACAGAGCTTAAGCTCCTGGTGTAAAATATAAAACATTGTTGAGGATTGCTAGTTCGACTGCTTCTTTGTCTTTTCCTTTTGTTTGTTGTAGATTTTTCATTATAGAAGCATCAATAACAATTTTAAAACTGTTTATTGGAAAACTGAAGCGATGCATTCTGGGTACATGATGGATTTGATTTGTGGCGGGAAATGAAAGTTTTCCATGTAGTTGCTCCAGTTGACCACTAGATGTCAGTCTTCATCAGCATAACATCTTTAAATCATTTCTGAGTCTGTAACCCCGTTGCTTCAACCAATTACGTCAAGTATTGAGATCCAGCGTGTGAACATTTTTTTAAAAGGAGCTCTGATTGTAAAGTAAAATAAATCTATACATGCAAAATTTTAGTATGGTTTACAAATGTTTACTGTTTTTGCCGGGAAAGAGTACTAAACATTGCCTTCCTGCTATGTAAGCAGACACAAAGCAGTGTGGGATATGAGAACCGTGGCCGAAAGCAACAGTCAGCAAGGATGTATACCAGGGGTGCCCAACCAGTCGCTCGCAGCCGATTCCCAGGTGCCTGCGCAGCGCAACCTTGCTGCGGAGCCTCTAGCGCTGGCTTTGAGCGTTGCATCACGGAATGGCTGGTCTTGTTTGAAAGCTCTGTTTCTGCTCTACAAGGTGAAAGTTGAATGAAGTCCCTGCCATGTTCCCCCGCGGAGCAATAAGCAAAAAAAAAAAAAAAAAATATGCACAGTCGGACCTACCACCGGGGTGGTTTTAGCTCCCCCTCCCGGGCTAGGAGCATAGGAACCCGGCATGGATGGTCATTTTTAAAGCCCTGGCTCTTTCCTATAAGGGGAAAGTTAAGTGGAGTCCTTGCGGTGTTCCCCCGCGGAGATATAAATGAAAAACCTCCAAAATTACGCACCATCGGACCTCCGCCGGGGGTGGTTTTAGCCCCCCTCCCCAGGCTAGGAGCATCAGATCCCGGAGTGGCTAGTCGGATTTTAAAGCTCTGCTTCTGTCCTACAAGCTGATACTTGAATGGAGTCTCTGGACGTTGCCCCGCGGAGCTATAAGCAAATTACGCACGACTTAGTGCATTTTACGAGCATTTTTGGGAGGAAATTTCAACCTTCGTTTGATCTCCCGCAGGATCTAAGCATCGGATCCAAGAAAGTGAGATGACTTTGGAAAGCTGCAGTCCTCCTCTACAAACTGGAGGTGGTTGCAAGTTCCTGGGACGTCCCCCGTGGAGCTATTAACCAATGACCGGCCGAAAAAGGTGCTTTGGTGAGCAATATAGTACTCAATTTACTCCGGAGCCTCTAGCTCCGGCTCTGAGCGTCGGATCCGAGCGGGAGATGGCTCGTTTTAATGTTCTGGATCTCTGCTACAACCTGGAGGTGGTTAAAGTTCCTGGGACCTTCCCACGCAGAGATATAAGGAATCAAATGTCGTCGGGCGAGCTCAGGCTAGTGAAACGGCTGATTTCCAGCACGGGGCTGCTTGTGCTGATGCAGGGGAATAAAAGGAAGAGATCCAGTGAGGTGGAACCATGGTCCTACGTCCAGCACCCGCTCTCCCACCTGGATTCAGTCAGAAACCCCTTGCAGGCAATATTTCTGCAAAAATGCATAAAATTCAGAACCCCACCTGATGGATCACTTCCAGGCAATAAAAGGAACAGATCTGATCAGGTGAAACCGGTCCTGGAAGCTCAGCACCGGGTTTTATAGCCGCCTGCGAGGGAGTTTTATATAGTGTGCTATGACTTTGAAAAAAAGGGCGGTACTCTTGTAGTAGCCATGTTGACCCTGATAGATTTTGTTTTGTTTTCCTCCCCTGTATGGAGAGAAGAGAGGAGAGTTCTTTGAATAAATGGAGCCGAGTTCCCGTGCTCCGAAGTTATTTGACTCTGTGGTTCTCACGGGGCAGGTTTTCAGCCCTGGTAGCTCGCACGTTACAGGGAGTTTTAATTGAAGAAGGTAAAAAAATGATCCTTTTTGTTGGAGCATCAATTATATGTTTCTCTGTCAGGAGTTAAATAAGGATTTTATCTTTTCTTTTTTTGCAGGTAAATATATGGTTAAGTAGATAGTTTTGTTTGACAATACTTTGAATTAAATAAAACTAGATACACATTACGTTCTGTTTTATTTCCTTTAAAGAAGTGAGAAGTAGGGAGACAAAATTATGTTGTCTTTTTATATACTGAGACTGGATGAGTAGCTCTCGGCAAACTGCCGACTTCAAAAGTAGCTCTTGGTTCAAAAAAAGGTTGGGCACCCCTGATGTATACATTTCCAATAAGTGTGTTTATCTGGGAGGGGTGCTGTTAGACAGATCACGTGTGGTGTGATTCATTGACAACCTTACATTCTGCTGTTCAAGATAATGATGACAGGTAGATATTTAGTTATTAGCGGTGCTGCATTTTAATTTTAGAAAGTGCAAATCCGCTTATGAATTATAAAAAATTAGTAAGACCTCTAAAGCGCAAACAAAATATTTAGGCCGGCACTTAGCGGCTTTGTGCTTTAGCGGACTGGTGCCCACCACTGAGTATGTGTGTGTGTGTACATGTCTTGTATTGATTGTATTGTTTGTGTGGACATATGTTCACATTATACTATGGTTATGAGGACATTGTTTCGTGTGAACACTTGCCTGGTCCACACAACTGAAAAACACTGTTTTATGAGTCGGTGGTTAGGTGAAGGCTAAGGTATGAAATAAGTTTAGGTTAAGGTTAGGCATGCACCTGTGAGGTTAGATGAGGGTTAGCGTTGGGTAGGGTTAGGTAATACGACTGTAGAAATCAATGGAACGCAGTGCAAAGTCCATACAAGTAATGTAAGATGAGAATATGTGTGTGTTTATGTAATAAGAAGCCTGAAAGTGGAAGCCTGCATGACTGAAATAGAATGAATATTGTTGTGCCCTTAATGAGCTTGACTCTGAAATATTCTTGTAATTAACAAAGCTGTGATTATGGCTGCTAATGAAAAGCAATTAGGAAAAGCCACATTAACTTTAAAAGAAAGATGGTGGAGAGCTGACAAAATGAGACATTTCCATTTTATGTATAGACTTAACATTTATATATGATTTTTTTCATTATAAATCACAAACACACAGCCACACCTGTGTTTCATGCTTTTCCACACTCCACCATAAATCCAGTCACATCCCATATCTCCTGTTTCCTTGACAACTGATTTCAATCACATAATTTGGGGAGAAAATTGCAAAACGGACGTGAGGAGGATAAGATGGTTGATCCACTCGGCTCTGCCCGACTGTTTCACGCGCTTCCCGCGAGTCTGTAAGTGTGCCAGATAATTCTGCCGCAGCCACTGTACAGCCAACACACAGTCAGTATCTTGCCATCTGTGACTGTAGAGCAGTCTATACATTCTCTGCCTCTATCAGGTAAGGGCATCAGTGACTTGGCAGATTAGGCTGGTGGGATCAATACTGAGTGAAATGAGCAGATTGTGTGTGTGTGTGTGTGTGTGTGTGTGTGTGTGTGTGTGTGTGTGTGTGTGTGTGTGTGTGTGTG
>NW_013952630.1:624244-626158 GCF_001266775.1 Austrofundulus limnaeus
GATAAAAACAATAAAAATAAAATTAAATAAGTCAGATAAAATTAGAAATAAGTTCACTGCGCACACACACACACACACACACACACACACACACACACACCCGCGCGTGTGACAAACACGGACTTTAAACGTGAAGGTTTAACATTCACACTGGTGAGGTGGATGCGCCCTGCGCGTGTATCCAAAGCGTGACTTTTGCTGTCCTGCTGTTCTTGTCGGGGAGGGGTCTGTGGGTCTGTGGTTCAGGGTCGTCTGAGGAGGAAGCAGATGAATGGAGTTGCGCACGGGAACTTTTATTTAAGATTTAAGTTTTTTTTATTTTTTATTTCAAAGGTCCTCATGGCTCAGCAGCAGAAGTATAAATATTACTGTTAAGAAAGCTGATGATAAAGTTGAATAAAAATCTAAGTCTGATGAAGGTAAATTAAATATCTGACAGTGATCATTACACAGTGTGGCTCTAATTCCTTACTTCACCATCTGTGTCACAGTTTCACGCCTCCAAAATGAGCGTACGCATGGGTCAAAGCTGGCGTGAGGCACCGTACATTTTCAGGTCAAGTTTGGATTTTATAAATCACAACCGTGGAGTGAAAAGTGGCGTACGCAAGTTTCTGGGCTCAAATTGTGCGTACGCCAGTTTTATAAATCCGACCCCAGGACCTTAAAATGTATAATTTGTTAGAACTTAGGTGGAATGATAAATATGGTCATTATAGAAGACCAATTAAATTATAAAACATTAGGTAAATGATTTTTAAAATTAATTGATGCATTTTAAGTGTTTATTTATTGGTGCTTTTTTCTAAATATATATATTTTTTAATTTTAATTGTCAGTTTCGGTCCTCCAATACATTTCAACATATTTGCTTGTCTTGGACAAATGTTCTTTTATATTTGAGGCTTGTCTCATCTATTTGATGGAGAAAGTTTAAAATAAATGTTTTGACATTTGAACTGGAAGTGRGTTTGGTGTAATTCTTTTTAGGAAAATGGTGAACTTCGTTTCATCAGTGGAAAAAGAGAACAACATTTGGAAATGTTTGTTTACTTAAATTGCAGTTTTAAGTTCAAAAGCTGTCTTAAAATCTTAAGTTAAATTAACTCAAAAAAGACAATTTACATGAATATACATAGTCAGTTTAACATTAAAATGTGAGTTGAAAGTATAGATACTTGTACAGTATGTTACATTAACAAGAGAAAACAGTTTTATGAATTTATAATGTAACTTTGCAAGTTGTTTTAACTCAGAGTATGAAGTTCAAATAACAAGTAATCATTAGTTAGACTACTGGTGTAACTTAAATATTTAAGTTAAAATAGAATACAATTATAAGTTTAACTGACAAAAGTACTCAATTTTTTTGAGAATAGATAATGTTCTATAGTAAGTCAATTCAACGTAAAATATCAAGTATAAACAATAAATTATCATCAATTGGGCTACTTTTCTAGGTTGCCATCCTAAGTTGAGGAAAAGCAGTTGAGTTAACTTGTATTTTTAAGGCAGCTTTTGAACTCATGTTTTTCAGTTTAATCACCCTAATTCTTTTTACAGTGCAGTGTAATGCATGGCTTTTGGGAAATTGAGCGGTAAATAACAGCATACAGGATAGACAAATGGGTTGTAATGAGAATGGAGGGAATGAAGATTGCTGAGCATAATGCAGGCAACAATTTCCGCACAGCAAGATAATAAGCTGTTGCATTATCATGTAAAACAGGCCTGTCTTACAGCCCTCCATACATGTCACAATCATCGGGCAATTCACAACTACTTTCATTTGCACCTCTGGAAAACCTCTGGCACATTCTGGATAGTTGGGGTTTCCAGTGAAGAAACAGCACTTTTTTTGTAGCCGAAGGCAGTGAGCACCACCATGATACTAAATACAGGCTTATATATATA
>NW_013952630.1:627061-648817 GCF_001266775.1 Austrofundulus limnaeus
GTGTCGCGCTCGCGATGGGGGCTGCCATGATGCAGTTTACTTGACAACTGAAAATACATTTCCTCAAAGGTATTTTTAATCTGAAAAGAGCTTCACTGAGTTAGAACAAATTTTGAGAGCTCAGCAGACATTTTAAGTTTCACTTTCAATTTCACCAGAGAGCCTGCAGGAGTCATGGGCGGTGTGTGTGGGGAGGGGGGAGAGGGGTGCTCTGCCATGAGGAAGTTTGGCTTAGAGACACGTCTCAGGGGCGTTTCTGGTCCACACCTGTTGTTTTGCTCCTCAGCATGGCTTCCTAAAAACACTGCAGGATTTCTCAAACATGCATGAATGAGTCAGAGCAAGGCTTTGGACATGTTTTTTTTATGTGAGTATAACATTATAACATGATATAAAACTCAAAAAAGTTGATTTTACATGATATTGCCCCTTTAACATATGTGTAATGGTTTGGTAAAATAAAATAGTAATGCCTGCTTTACAGAAACTGTAATCATAAAAGTGAGCTGGTTTTATTCTGTCAGTTCAGGGATACATTTAGCTATGCAACTTTGTGCAATTTAAAAATATGGTTTGTTCTCAGGAAACATTAAGGTATTCAACTATGATAGTCAAACATATAAACTTGAAAATAGCTTATTGCATGCATAAAATGTTGTGCTATTTTCTGTTAATCAGGATTAACCACTATGATTTTTTTTTGAATGTTTTAAAAATGCAGCATTTCACTTTGGTTTTGATTGCATTCAGATGAGATGTTAGCTCATTCTGTTAGGCTTTACCTCAGTTTATTTAAACTGAGAGTGTTTAAAGAGCTACCTGCAACAACACACAAGATGTCAATTCTGGCCTAAATGCATATTTAAGAGCAAACCTGAATTCTAAATCAGCTGCCTTAGTGAGAGTTAAATCCAATGTGTGCAAACGCTCACCCCAGCCGAGGCACAGGAAACGTTTGCGAATGATTCGTGACCTGGTTTTGCCTATAACAGCCAGGTAGGATTGCCACGCCTCCGTCAACACCCAGCAGAAGGACGCCAAGAAGAAAAAATGCAAGAAGGCAGCCGTCACCGTACACAGTCCCTAAAGGTGAACAGAAAAGCGAGTTATCAAGAGAAAGATCTGTTGAGCAAGAGCTAGTAAGGATTGGTAGTAAGCACAAAATGAAAGTCAAATCTCTACACATCAAAGGAAAGGATAGTCAAAAAGATGCAGTCTGATAAAGAGGCTACTTTTTCCTTGTTGTTTCCACTGGCTCTACAGTGTTCTTCAGTTTAATCAATAATGACCACCGCACTGTGAAGCCTTGCTTAGTCAGACAGCTTAGAGAGCCGTTTGCCAAAAATGTCAGCCTACTGCTTTGACACCTCCACTGTATTAACCTTGTCTGCAGCTCCACCCTGTGTGTTGTTCCAGTTGTGTTCCAAACGGCTCGAAAGAGGCTTGGTTGGGAGCACAGGAAGCATCGCAGACAAAAAAAACATTGCCAAGCATCTCGACTAGTGTTCATAGATGTGGAAAAAAAACATTATCACTATACGTACCTTGCTGAGAGTCTGAGATTGTCCAACCAAGATCAGCAAATTGGAGGCCAAGATGGAGAGACAAAAGTTCACCAAGATTATTGATCTCTCAGAGCGGATATACCTACAAGTAAGAAATGACAAAAATAACAAAGTTTAGATCCAACGTATAAGTGAGATGAATACTCTGAACATTGTTTTCCAATGTAGAGTCATTAACTTGATTTTGTCATCTGTAAAATATATGATAAAAAACAAGGATGGAAAAAAAAGAGCTCATAATTCACAACCCCTGCTGTTGCCAAACAAATTTCTTCTTTTTTTAGGCCTCATTGCAGTGTTGGTGCTGCAGCTGGCACACACAAATCAGACTTTTTTTAAATTTTATTTTATTTGCACTCTTTCAAATATGACTATAAAATTACCATTGTGTACACAGGAGAAGTTTAAGTACAGAAAATGGTGTGGCATCTGTGAGTGTATCTGTGCGTGTAGTCATTCACCTCCAGAAGGCAGCATAGATTAGCAGCATGATGAGGAGAGCGGTGCAGGAGACCCCACATCCCACCATGAGGGGCACCGAGGGCATGCTGGTAGGACCCATGTCCTAAACAGAAGGACAAGGAAAAAAGGAGACAAAAAAGGCTGATTTATAAACTTTATAATTATGTCTTGGTAAATAGGACACTTGTGTTCAACCATTGCCATTTATAAAGGACAAATAAGGTAGAAACTTGAAGAACATGGACCCTTAGAAACAACTAAATAAAGAGAGTGTCTTTGTTCTCAAATATCTCTAACTGAAATGGAAAACCTTGATGGATAGCTATATGGATTGATGGGTTGATAGATAAATAGATGGGTAGATATAGATGGGTAGCTAGATATATATATATGAATGGGTGGATGGATGGGTAGATAGATGGGTGAGTAGATGGATAGATGGGTAGATAGGTAATTAACTCTTACACTCACTGAGTTTTTATTCCTTTGATGGTTCTTGCAAATTGCACACAATTACCTTTAATTAGAATTACAAGAGCGTGTTGCCGTAAATGGAGCTGCATAATGACACATAATTACACTTTTCTGAAAGTTGCTTTTTTTTGGTAACAGTGCAGCATCTATCAACCACAGTGTTGTCACCCATAAAACCTGAAGCGGGTCTTTCTATGACCTTCTAATGATGGTTTTCATTTCCTGTTATTTACTATGACTGACATGTGAGGGCTTCAGGTCACAGTCTATAAAGAGATTATATGACACAAACTTAGGAGAAATGATCTAATTATTTTGTGTATCCATTTCATTATTTTACCCCTTTTTTTGCATATTCAAGGATAAAGTCACTAGACCATCAGACATAATTAAGCAATTCAGGTCATCGTGTACAACACACCTCTGCTCCCGAGGTGTGCCTTTGAAAGGATGAAGAAGAGACAAATGAAGCTGCATGTAAATTGCAAACCCCGCTGCGCCCCAAATGTGCCTTATGTTTTTCCTGCTTTTAAGTTCTCAATCACACAATTTAGCTCAATTTACCTCCTGCAGTGCATTTGGCCCTCCCTTGCCTCATAAAAATGCACAGGATGCAGAAACTGTACAAGGTGGCATTTTGCTGCAAATAAAAGCACATTCACACACCAAAGCATTTCCAAGCAGATGTGCAATGCATGACGTATAATAAGTTTTAAGATGCAAGAATGCAAGCCTGTGTCTTTACAATATGAGTAGGGTGCCAAACATATACATAAGTACGATGGCTTCTTTATTTACTCAAAGAGAATCCAAATTCTAACCACAAAAATTACTAGGGGAAAAAAATCACACAAGGATGGAGTAAGACAAATTAAAAAGTAAGTGAAAGGAAGGCAAGAAAGGGCGGAGATGTGTATTGGGAAAAAGAAAGCAGGTGTAAGTCAAAGCTTCCTTTTAGTGCTTTTTTTTTTTTCTTGGCCGATCAAAGGAAGCCAATTTCTCCAGAGGAAAGTGGAATAAGGTTGGAATACCAATATGACACACACAAACACTGGGAAGAAAATAGAGGTGGAACACAATCAAAAGAGCTTTATAAGAAATGAAAACCCCACAAAAAGAGGAAGAGGGCATATGACAAGCATCTGCTCGGGGAGAGTCAAATACAACAGAGACTGATTGTGTTTGATACTATGTAGAAGGTCAAGGTATACCGAGGCATTTGTTCTTTGTTGAGATCTGATAATTCAGACACAAGAGCCTGCCTGATGAATGACAAACACAAATACGCACATGTGTCTTCTGGTGTACTTTATTGTTGTATGTAACGTGTACCTCTTCATAGGGTCAACTGACTAAAAATACAGATGGAGTAATTACATTATGTGTCTTTGTTGAGATTATTCTATCATAACAAATATGTCAAGATCAAGGCTGTTGATATTGCACAATTCCCCTTAATGGTAAGCAGTGTTGTAGTACTCCCGGCCGGTCTTGGTCTCGAGAGTCTCAAGGCCAGTTTTTGATGGTCTTGTCTTGGATTTGACTGCACTTGTACTTGATCTTGTCTCGATCTTGAACATTGAGGACTGGATTTTCTTTTTAAGACCAGGCAAGACCACAACTGTGGAAATATCACAGAATTGCCAGAACATTTTCCAATTTATTTGTTAGCCAATCTGCCTATGTACAAATATGTTTTTAAATGTCCTTCACACAAAGAGATTTGGTTTGTATTAGGTATTTACCTGTGTACAGTATATTTTATGTTTTAGGGCATTCATTTTTTTTCTGGTCTTGATCTTGACTTGGTCTTCCCCTTACTCGTTCTTGGTCTTGAATTGGGCTCAGGTTAGGTGGTCTTGACTACAGTACTAGTGGTTAGGGCTGTCACCTTTCAATGAGAAGGTTCCTCCCACTGACCAAAAATATGCATGTCAGATTATACAACCCATTCTCCCTCCCAAGTCGTCACATATTGATGCTTTTCCAAGGTTTCCTCTGCATCCAATTTTGACGTGTCGGGTACCCCCCTTGCGTCAGTTTTTGACAAGATGGGGCGGAATCTGTTGTCATAATTTCAGAAAGTGTAGAAAATGCACACAAACTACTGTCCCAAAGCCTAAAATTACCTTTATTCACTTTAGACATCCTGTCCCTGACCCTAGTACCTAAAAATTAACCAATAACCCTAATACCTTAAATCAACCATTTTTAGAAAATGTAGGGAATTCACGTCAACTACATGTTTCAAAGCCTAAAATTACCTAATATTCACCGTAGACATTCTATCACTGACCTTAGTACCTAAAATTAACAATTAATCCTGCTCCCTCATATTAACCTCAGACCCCTTGACCCAAAGATCCCTGGTGGCGCAACCCAGAAAAGCCGTGGGCGGCAAGGACTGACACGAGGGGGTTACCCAACACGTCAAAATAAGATGCAGAGGGAACCTTGGAAAAGCATCAATATTTTGACGAGTCGGGAGTGAGAATGTGTTAGATTATAGGGTAATTGTCCCTTCTTGAGAGCGAGTGTGTAAATGGTTATTTTGTCTTGTTTCTCTCTATTTGTCACTATAATGGACTTGGGTGTAACCTGCTTTTTGCAGTGACTGCTGTAGATAGACAGTTACCCCTGACCTGGAAAGGGGAAGCGAGTGGAAAACTGATGGACGGATGGATTAATGTGGCAGAGTTTTGTGTGCACTTCCTGTAGTAGACACAGAGACACCAGATTAAAAAGAGAGCACTGAGGCTCTGCTGTATATGGCCAGGCTCCCCTGGGCAGCTTGGCTACCATGTGATGGAGAAGATAGCTATTTTCAGCTCAGGAAGTTTAACCTACTTATCTCCTCTCACTGACACTCCGCCTCCCTCCACTTCAACCTATCCTCTTCTTTATTTTCTCCTTTGACGTGTCACCCAATCCCCTCCCCTCACTTTTTTAAGCAAATTATTCAACCCTGTATTTTGTGACAAAACACAACAATTTACTAAAATGTGCTAAATATGTGTGTGCTACTTCCTGGTTCTAATTACGGTAAATTGTAAAAAGTTGTGATGTTTTATGTGCTATTACTTCAAAAAAGTTATTTTAATGTGCCGTTAACATTATTATGTCCTTCGGAACAGCTAATTCTTCCAGCCACAGAACAGCCTTGTTAGAAAAGGACAACCATCCCTGACAGACTGTTTGTCTCCCAATGTGGCTTATTTGACGTTGTGAATTCTCAGTATGAGTGCACGGTTGAGTATTCATGACTACTTGGTATTAAGGAATGTTTTACAGTGTCTCTCTGTGTCCTAGGTAGTAAAAATGCTAAGGCTGCTGGGGGAAAAATGTTGTTTTTTTTTGCACATCAATAAACAGAGTACAGAAATAACTGTGCAACTATTCACCTATTAAACCCACTGAATACAACTTTATTGTCTGTTTTGCCCTTCTATGATATTACATGTGCTAGTTGTTTACTACTTTATTTAATACTTTATTTGAATTTATTCGGCTAATGCCTTCTTGATGCTGATAATGTGAAAAATGATGTTAACAAGTAATAAAAATTCGGAGTCATGTATTTTTAATGTCTTCAACAATAAATAAATAAATAAATAAATAAATATCAAAATTTAGAGGCTTCCAATACAATCTATAATTCTGTTTCTAAGGCATGGGAGGGAAGTGGTTCGAGCTACTGCCTCATCGTAAAGGGCTCCGTATGAGCCATCAGAAGACAAACAGTTGATGTGCCGCTACGTGGTTGTTCAACATACGTTTTTGCACACACCTTTTAGTGTTCATGACACACACACACACACGCACGCACACACACACACACACAGACACACACACACACACACACACACACACACACACACACACACACACACACCTAGCTCCTGGAAAATCCCTCCCGCTAATAATAATTTCCTAAAGGGGTCCACGATTAGTTGTAACATTAAACTTTTTTTGATAAACATATATTTTAACTGCAAAATAAAGACTGTAAAAATACTGTAGGCTGTTTAGTTATGTAATTTTTTAAAAATATATTTTAACACGGACGGAGCCATTTTATTTACATGCAAAGCATTCTGGGTAAATGATGACATCAACTAGGTCATTGGTGCGAGGCTGCTAGCGAGCTATATCCACCCTGAAGGTTAATCTTGGACAATATCTGATGATCGACTCTTTTAAATGAAACCAGAGAGCGTTGACAGASAGGAGAAGGTAGAAATGACTCAGCCTGTAACTGAAAATATGGATGGAGGACAACAGAGCTGCTTCATGGAAGAAGAACCTCAGCTTAGCCTGTTAGCCTTTGCGCCAGCGCCGATGCTATATTGCCTTATATGTATTAGCTCAACTCTAGTGCAACAAACAAGCTAAACTGGGGTCCTCCATCCATATTTTCAGTTGCAGATTGAGTCATTTTTGTGTTCCCCTCTCTGTCATGTGGATGGAGGACCTCAGTGACGAGAGGAGAATGTGTAGCGCTGAGCTAATACATATATATGGTGATAGCGTCACCATATATAAAGCTAACAGGCTAAGCTGAGGTTCTTCTTAAATGAAGCAGCTCTGTTGTCCTCCATCTATATTTTCAGTTACAGGCTGAGTCATTTCTACCTTCTCTGCTCTCTGGTTTCATTTAAAAGAGCCAATTGTCAAATATTGTCTAAGATTAACCTTCAGTGTGGATATAGCTCGCTAGCCGCCTTGCACTGATGACCTAGTTATCATTTACCCAGAATGCTTTGCGTGTAAATAAAATGGCCCCGTCTGTGTAATATATTTTTAAACTTTTAGTTGAAAAAATATTAAAACTGAACATCCTACAGTATTTTTAAAGTCTTTATTTTACAGTTAAAGTACATGTTTATCATATGAAGTCTAATGTTACAATCAATCGGGGATCCCTTTAAGCATAGAAGGGTGATAAGTTTGGCTCAGGTCTGGCGACAAGAAGGGGCAGAAGATACAAAGCTTTATACAAAACGACTCAATGTTTGTTATGCAACTGAGACAGTTTCAGTTTGGATGGATCATACTGGGTGCTTAAAATGGTCGCAATTTTAACATCCGCTTGGAACCTTTTTGGATGGAGTTTGCATGTTCTCTCCAGGCATTCCAGGGTTTTCTCTGGCTACACTCCCATGGACCAAACACATGCATGCTAGATTAATTAGTAACTCTAAATTGTTTCTAGATGAGGGCAAGAGTGTGAATTATTGTTTGCCTTGTTTATCTCTGTGTCCCTGTGATGAACTTGCAACCTGTTTCGCTAAGATAAAATTTCTTAAGTGATTATGTGTCTGATTTTATTCAACTACATATTTAGCATTCACACACTTTTTGTCAAGCAAAATTTCAGATTAATGCATTTTCCCCCATAATTTATAATGTCATATGGATAACCTTTAATAATTACAGTAAGTGTTTTTATTATTCTTATGCAACCCCTTTGAGATTCCTTCATGGATTTTAGTAAGTTTTATCTTTATGCTGCTGCTTACAAGCACAAAATATTTTCATATTTTACCCTTGTAGTTTTGCTTCATTTGGAATAAGCTTTTTTTGTTGTTTGTTTGTTTTCTTGACACATTTTCCAACTAAATAGGTTTAAAATAATGAGTTGCAATTTTGTAGTGCCTCAGTCATCCCTAACCATAATCAAATCAGGAGACGTTGCCACTATTGGTCTAAATAATAGACGGCACTCTGAAATGTTTCCATTCTGATTAAAAACCTTGAGCCGTAATGATAGCAGGTGAAACGGACTCACCTCATTCCGAGTAGAGACAATCGTTCCATGAAAATGATTGCTCCAAAAACCTGTTAGTGTGGCAGGTACAAGAGGCAGTGAGAAATCCCTTACAGGACACAGACATCACTTCTGGATTTGTGCTTTGGGAGAATTACTTTGATGCCGTAATTGACTCATAAATAAATGATTGAGAAACTGAAAAAAAAACATGCCCTCTTTTCGTGCACTGTTATTTTCCTCCTCCTAGTCAATGTGTTTGTTTGTGTTATAATACTGACTGGATCAGGCTCCCGGGTGCAAAGCTTTTCACTCACATTTTTGGTTACCTGCTCAGGTGATCTTGAGCCACAAATTAGGCAGTTATGAAAACAAGTTTAACAGAGACACTTGAATGTGCACTGTAATTGATTTTCATATCATTATTACAAGTAAGCAAAGAAGCAAAAATATGAACATTTTAATTTGACTTTTAAAAATAGCTAATACCTTCTACAAACTCCAAATCCTGTGATTCCTGTGAAACAAATAAACTAGTCACAAAATCAAGGTTTGTATTCGCCAATTTATTGAAATAGTTGATCCTTTGTGTATTTTATGATCAAAATAAATCATTCACCCCAACCCTTTTGTCATCATCTGTTTATCCAAGGACCATATTTTTGTCTCGGGTCTGATCTTTTGTTTCCCTACAGAGACATAATTAAAAGAAAACACAAAGTAGAATGGACTCTGATGCACATGTGGAAATCTCGCTGGCTATAAAAGTAAACTGGATTAACTGGCTATCCTTCGCTTCTCTGTAAACGGTCTGTAATAACACCGCTGCTTCTCAATCCCTCCACCTCCCACTTCCTTTTTTTATCTATTAAACACGGAGGTTAATCCTCAGCCCGCACCCCACCCCCACCCCCCTTGTCCTCGGCGCTGTGGCCCTGGATAAGCTGTCAGAGCTGGGCTGATGATACACAGCTCTGCTCCAACAGTCAAACAGCCTGAACACAGAGTGCGCACATGTGGGCATGCGTGTGTGTCTGCAGAACACATTGGCATGCAGTATTTTGTGTCCTGACTTGAAAATATGCTTGTTTGCCCTCATATCTCTGATGATGGCCAGCTGTGTTTGCGAATTTGAATTCAACTTTTTTTTTTCTTTTTGTAGCCAATTTCAATTAGCCTCCCTCCCCTTCTATTTTTCCAAAATCCAATCTTTTCAAGAGCAACAAAGTGCACTCAGCATCAGCAACAGCAGCTTCTGGCTGAGAGCCATTGACACAAAACACTGACCTATACCTTCAGGCCCACCACACTGGGACTAATGGTTATACTGGAGGCTGAGTGACAACTCACTAATGACAACCACACTATTCATAGATGTCACAAATGCCAAAAAGAAGTCAATATGTTTTCTCCACTAGCCCACTTTCACTCAACACTACAAATGCACCTGCTGGTTTGGAAAAAAAACTCACTATTGTTCAACTGGAAGAGGAGTCACAGGAAGCAGAAATATCAGCTGGGATGACCCATTTAGTAAAAAGGTTATAACCTTCATGTTTCTTCACAATATGGGAATTAATGCTCTATAATAGGTTTCAGACCCCTGCAAGGTAACTCAGACTTTGAGGGACCGAGCTATGAATAACAGCAGTTACTCGCCTTAAGGCCGTCACCTTATTTCGACCTTTTAAACACTCAATGGAAATGGAAAAAGGAAATGGAAAGTGTGGAGCAGAAGGGAATAAAACACTACGTCATGTGTTCACAAGCCAGCTGACTGTGGGAGGTTTTGTCTCATATAGTCAGACCGATAAAAAAAGAACCATTGGAGTTTAAGACTATATAAAATAAATAAAATAAAAGTTTAAAAAAAGAACCACCAGAAACAATAAAAAATATATTTTTAACTGTCTTTAGTGGAGGCTAATGTATTGGCTAACACGTGCTATTACAGTCAAATGCTGAAATTGACTAATTCTGTTCATGAACCTGGTGCTCCAGATTGTATGTGAAGGAGTGAGAGTTATGAAGACCATTTTTCTTGCCCTCCTTTTACAATAAATCAAGCATCAACACATGGATGAGCTAAATGATGTGCTTTACAGCCACATTTGTCTCCAAGGCACCTTGGAGGCAGTTTTTGTTTCCCACAGCAAAGAGAGACTGAAGGTATCCATCCATTCTCCAGGTTGCTAAGCCCATTTAAGAGTTGAGAAAGGGAGGAGGAGGAGGGATGTCCAGCCCTTCCTGTCGGTGGTAGCTTCCATTTGCCTCACCTGGGGATTTCTAGCTGTTATAAAGCCAGCTGGGAGATATAATCCTTCCCAAAAGCATTAGAGGGAAGCACACAGTGGGGTTATCCTCACTATCCTCTGCAGGTGCCTGCAGAGCCAAAGCTAGCTCAACATAACACTCAGCAGTTTGTTTACTTGATCCTAATTTCTTTCGTTGAAAAATATTATCTACATAAAGGCCCTGTCACACTGTAACGTTTTAGATAACTTATGCTAACTTGTGAAGATTTTAATGCATCTACGTTGAAGATGGGATTAAATAAATCAACTGGAAGCCTATTTTAGGCATGTACAGTTATGTGAACTAATTGATCAAATATATAACTTTGTCAGTAATTTCAACATAAAACACTTTTCATAAGTTGTCTAAAATGTTGCAGTGTGGCAGGGCCTTAAGGAAAATAAGCATAGCTACCCTGCAAATTTTCATCTTGTTTCTTACCTTCACCTGCCGGTGAGAATGTAGAACTACCTTCTCACTATAGGATACTGTATATCACTTGAAAAATGCAAACTAGCCAAGAATGCAACACATTTGGGTTTCATCAGTTCAATAGAAAGCCTAAGGAATCTAAAAAAGTCTCTCTCTGTGCTGCAAATATATTCTGTTTTGGTCATAGTTTTCCAACCTGTTCTGCTTTCTCTATTTTTATGACATTTTCTGAATTATTATGTCACAGTATTTGCAAGGAAACTTCTAAATGAGGTTTAGACTTACGAACTAAACAATTTCCCGGTATTCATACTGCTCTTGCTCTAGGTCAGACTCTGGCTCCAACATGTAAGGCTGGATGTGTAATATTTTAATTCATTTGCAAATAAATGTTTCTGTGCCGCTATATAGTCATATCTCTGCTATCAATCTTGAATGGACCGCTATGTAAGCTGGATGGGGAATGGATGTGAAGTGCCTCATCTGCATTTCAAGAGACAGCATCAAAATGAGTTGATCTGAGAAACACCTTAGAAAAGGGGTAATAGAGGGGCTTGTGGAGTTATATTGAAGATAAATTCAGACTAAAGCATTCCACTTAATATTGAATGATTTAAATGTGAAAAAGAAGGATACAAAAGCATGTCATATTTAAAAGATTCCTTAAAATAAATAGTGTAGAAGAAAAATGTCTAATTCAAACACTAAGGTTGCAGAGACAGAAGCAAAGTTGAATGAATAATATTTTGACAATGCAGAACACAATTTGAATTCTTTGAATACACCATGGTGCATAATAAAAATAGTAATTCACTGAGAATTTATATTTAATTTTGTAGATTCTGTAGCCTCACATCATTTTAACTTCCATTAATGCAGCTTCAGTCGACCTATCTGAATGACTGCAGAGCAGCTTTGTTAGTGTGGATAGAGTTGTTCTCGTCCATCTTAAATACCCACGGCTTCATACCTGGGATGTCCACATATCAAAAGGTGTCCTCAAGGAAAACACTGAGTCTGTGATTTCTGGGAAGGTTTTTGATCATCTGTTTCAAAGCTTTAGCCCTTATGTGTCAAACTTAAGGCAAGTGGGTCAAATGTAGCCCACCATGGCATTTCATGTGGCCCACAAGATGTATTAATGTCTTAAAATAAGCATATGGTGTTTTAAAGCCAGCATTGACAATGAGCTACATCTCCCACAATGCATGTCAAATATTTTATCCACAAAATGACAGCATCCCACCAGTAGGTGTAGGTCCACATGGTTCAAAAATAGCCGACAGCTGACGCATTTTTGCTGTGTAAAATCTCTTTTTCGCTGCATTTTCACTGGCTACTTTTGCCGCATTACAGTTGTACTGGTAAGTGGGACTTTCCCACCTACAAGTTGCAAATTCAAATTGGAATTCCCCTCCAGTGGGAATTCCCTGTCTAAAAAGTAGGATAGTTTAGATTTCAAGACTACTTACAACTTAATAGTACTAAAACTCTATTACTTTACCTCACAGTATTTCCATTTTTCACAATTAGTCAGTTTTACACATAGTATTTTTTCAAAATAACATGTTAAGACACTGTTCCCATGCATGAAATACCACATAGAGCTCACTTATTGTTGTTAGACATGCTCAGCTGAATCAATGAGATGAGGAATGTGATGTTTCACGTTTAGTTCAAGTTAAACATGAGAAGTCAAAGGTAATTACAACTGGCAGTTTGAGGGCAACCACAATGCTCATGTGACCCTTGGTGAAAATTTGTTTTACACACCCACCTTAGGTAAAGTACAATGTAGTTCAGAGGTATTTAAGGTTTTCATTTAGATACTAATCTAGACAAGTTGTGGCTGATACCAGAAACTTTGTTTGCCACTTGCCTAAACAGTGAGTTAATGTAAAAAAAAAATAAATTAAACAGTCACGCTCATCAGCAAGTTCTGTATAGAAGCAATGTTTTACACTGGAAAGGTCACACAAGGGATTGATGTCCACATAAATGAACAGCTCTTTATCTCCTTAAGAATGTCTGGCAATGCAAAACCAATGTGCTGCGGTCAATGTTTACTTTCCCTCTTTTAGTTTGTGTCATTTTGCTTCTGCCCTCTGTATCAGGTGGAGATTCTCTTCAGATCACAACAGTAAAAGCAATAGCTTAGTGACACCAATAGCGGAAAATGTGTTTAAAAAATATTAACAAAAAAAGTAGTTAGTAATAACCAGAAGAAGAAATCTTATTCAGAGATGTCAATAATGATGAAGAAAAAAGAAGTTGATTTGTAACAAAAAGTTGTATTTTGAGTGATTGTTGATAAAATGTGTGATATAAATAAGGATGTGATGTTAGATGTGAAACTGATTAAGTCAAATTAAAAAGGGTGTGGATGTTGAAAAAGGTGGTTGTAAGAGAACACTGATCTAAAAGCTGTCATGGAGTGAGATGACCATTAACACTACAAAAGAGATCAGAACAAGCATTATTCCTAACTGCTAAAAAGCCTGTCTTCAGTCATGTCAAACAAAGACTGCAAGCCACAAAAAACTATTTATAGAACTGCAGGTTATGTGCTGCAGGCAAAAAAAAAAAATCACACCCAGACACAATAAAACTTCTTGATGCCTCATCTCTCCCTCATCATATGGGAATAGCTTGCTAAAAAACCTGACCTTTATCAAGTTTGTTGCAAAAACAGAAAGTTGCAAAAATGTATAGAGTGACAGCATCAACGTATAATTAGACAAGCAAAAATGGAATGATCAAAAATAGCATCCAATATGAAACTGTGGAAATTCTGAAAATTGACAGCGATGTTATGGGTGCACCTATTTTCTTGCCAAACAAAATGCATTTCAGCACATAAGAACAACTCAGTCACTTTTAGCTGCACCCATCCATATCATTCTGCAAAAAATAAAATAAATAATAGATGACAAAAGGAAAAGCTGTTGTGTTCTACTTGAAGATCATTTTAACATGAAAACCTGCTAGATCTTTTTTAACCAAAACATGTCCGCTCCGTGGCCTTACCCCTGGAAATAGTTGCCTTGTTAGCCCAGCTTCAAGTCTCCCAGAGAGCATCAGGTTATGCACAGGTGACTTACCGGGTCTTTAGCTTGCTGCGCTAACACGGCGTAGGTGGATATCCTGCTGCACAAGCATTTGGTGTGGACAGTGTTTGACGCAAGCGTTTGGCAGCCTTCTGTGCCCCAGTTTTCTGCGCCAGCCTCCCTGGAGGTAGAAATGGGGGTGGGGGGGGGGGGGGGGGGGGGGGGGTGCAGGGTGGGACATGGGAAATAAACAGCATTTGTGACACAAATGAAACTGCCATGTGACTGCATATGTTGTTGAACTTCTGATAAGTGGACAAAGTTATTACTCGCCATTAGGTTCATCAAGTTGCATTTATAGATGCCATAACTCCAACAAAAGGGAGTTATAGAATTATAGGGAGTTATATATATATATAAGCTTTCTTAAATGAAAGCTTTGCTGGAAGAAGGAAGTGGGGCCATTTTTGTCTACACACAGACAGGAGACCCAAAGCACTGCTAAAACCTTTTTATTAGGGATGCAACAATACATGTACCCGTATTGAACAGTATCGAACAGTGCTTTAGGTTCAATAAGCACTTGTATTGAACAATACAGATTTTTAAAATTAATTTTATCAACTTGTCTTCTGAAGATGCTCTGTGTTGAAGGATCAGTGGATCTGTGTTCGACTACTCCACTTAGGCTGCATTTTTGAGCACAGATCCACTGAGAAACTTGCTGTTTCAGCAACATTTAATTTAAAAGCTGTACTTTTGAGGTTAAACAAATGTTCATAAGTAATTTAAATAAAATACAAGTTGAAAGGGGCATGGACATTTCTCTCTTTTGTATCAAAAACATATCGAACCGTGAGACTAAAGTATCGAACATAACCGAATTGTGAATTTTCTGTATCGTTGCATCCCTAATACGTATATACATATATATTTCCATTTTCCTGTGACTGATTCAAGACCTATGGATTTGTTCTTACATTGGCTTAATTGCAGATTACCAGTTACAGGATGTAACATGTCGCAATTTGTTTGCAAATGCGACCTGATTTATTAATAGTGTGACCAAAAAAAATGTACGGTTGCACTGGTGCGACCAATCCTTCGAGGGGGAGGGGGAGCGGTCGCCCGCTGAAACTAAAAGTTTCCATGTTCCATACAAAAATGAATCCAGCAGTATCAACCATAACAGTCGCCCGCCAACAGTCTCATCTCTCCTACTAACACAGCGCACTGCTCGCGCGCTCCGCTCCACACTTTCCATGCGCGCGCACACACACATTTGTTGTTCTATCCTCATGGGGACATTGCATTGGCTTCCCTTCCCTGTCAATTCTGCAGCCATCCATAACCTCCCAGGTAGACTACACACCTGACCCAAACCCTAACCTCACCTGGCTCTGTGTACCAAGAAAATGGTCAATAATTGTCCCCATCATGAAGCAAAAACCTGCACACACACACGCACAGCAGAACAACCATTTAATTTTTTTTTTTTTTTTTTACCCAGATCGGAGTCTGAAAAACATTTTTTTTCTTGTTAACTGTGGAGATGAAAAGAAGGTGTGGACGGTTGCTCGCTCTTAAGTCCATCTTGCTAAACAGTCGAATTCTGCTCTGTGAGCACAGCAGATCATTTCAGCAGGACGACGAAGCTCACGTTCATGTGTATGGCAGGCCGCTGTTACACTTAATCGGTTTCACCACAGTTACATTCCAAGTATCTGAAATTGGTTCTTCTGGGTCTCAGGAAACTAGACATGTTAGATATTTAAATGAAATAATATAAGATTCGACTAATGCTAATGAGAAATTGCAGACTTATGTGTTATTTAAAAAAAACTGCACACCTTTTTAATAATTTTCAGTAATATTTCTGATATTAATCAATATTCTCTGTTCGTCATTCTGTTTCATCCAAGGCCAAAGATCCATAGGGCCAAACTACAGGAGTTGTCCATCTGAGGGGCACGTGTCTAAAAAAAATTAACAATGAAATGTTTAAGATGTTTATAATTAAGTTTTGATTAGGAGAAGAACCCTAATCCGGACAGAGGTCAGAGTTTTTGTAAGAACAATGTTTATTTTAACAAAAATAAACAAAAAGCTGTTGAGGCAGCAAAAACTAAATAACAATGACAACAAGGGAGAAACACAATAGTTGGGTAAACCAAACAATGAGCCAGTGAGGGTGTGGAGTAAAAGACCAGTATACATACAAACAGAGGGAATGAGGAAATGATGAACACCTGGTGGCAGGATTGATTGGGGATGACTGAGCAGGTGAGGATGATTAACTGATAATTGACTAGAAATTAGGCTGAGGATAACTGGAGGGTGGAAACACAAAAAATAACAAAATACACATCTTCACAGTACCCTCCCCTTAACGAATCGTCACCAGATGATTAAAAAGAACTAGCACGGGTGGGAGGTGGGGGGTACTAATCATAAAGACAGGAAGGAGGGCATAAAACAAAATACAACAAAGGAAACACAAAACCCAATAAACGCAGAAAATAAAACCAAAAACCGACAGGAAAGAGAGTCCTGGGAAAAACAACTAAATAAGTCAAAAAGATGGCCCTAGGCACATCTGAAAAAGTTCAAAAAAGTACAGGTGGCTGCCCAGGGGCCCAACAATGATGAGGTGGGGGCTCAGGAGGGCGACCATGGACACGGCCACAGTGGAGGAGGAGCTCAGGAGGGCGACCGTGGACACGGCCACAGTGGAGACGGAGCTCAGGTGGACGACCTGGAGCTCTGCCGTGTCGGAGGTGGAGCTCAGGTGGACGACCTGGAGCTCTGCCYRGMCGYAGYTGGAGCTCTGGTGGACGACCTGGAGCTCTGCCACGGCYAAGATGGAGCTCTGGTGGACGACCTGGAGCTCTGCCGCGGCGAAGATGGAGCTCTGGTGGACCTCTGGTGGACGACCTGGAGCTCTGCCGCGGCTAAGATGGAGCTCTGGTGGGCAGCTCAAAGCCCGGCCATGGAGGCACTCAGGAGGGGCCAGCTCTGGAGGAGACTCTGCAGGGGCCGGCTCTGGAGGAGACTCTGCAGGGGCCGGCTCTGGAGGAGACTCTGCAGGGGCCGGCTCTGGAGGAGACTCTGCAGGCGGCGAGGAGTCCTCAGCTGCATCAAGGACCAAAGTGAATTCAGGAACAGAGACCAGCTTGAAGATATTTAGAGCCTCAGGCAGACCCGGGGATGCAACAATCTGACCCGGGGATTCTGTAGGCTCAGGCTGACCCCAGGACTTCACAGTCAGACCCGGGAGCTTTGTAGACTCGGTCATTAGCTCTGGCTCAGAGGACTCTGGTTCTGAGGATTCAGATGTTGGCTCCAGTTCCAAGGACTCAGGTGCTGTGGAAGGCATGGACAACACCTCCACCAGAGTAGCGATGACAAACACCGTCACCGCAGCCAGGGTGGCAGCCACCACCACCTCCCTCTCCTCCTCACAGGAGGTAAATGCGTCGACCCTCTGAAGAACACTGGGGGTTGTAGAGGCGTCGATCATCTAGGGGGCAAAGGTGGATGTAGAAGCTTCTAGTCCAGCCGGAGCAGAGATGAATGTGGATGCATTCAGCCTCCCTGGAGCGCAGGTGTTTGTGGCTGCATCAACCCTCTCCTGAGAGTGAGAGGCCGTAGATGCGTCTAGCCTCGCTGGCGCAGAGATGGAGGTGGAAACGACCGCCTCGTCAGAACGCAGGCAGCGCTGGGACCTCTCGGAGGAGGCACAGGGGTGAGAGGCGTCCGGGACTTCCTCGGACATGGTACAGGAGGAGGCGGTGTCGGGGACCCTCTCAGAGGTGACGCTGGAGGAGGTGTTTGGGACCGTCTCGGAGGGGACGCTGGTGGGAGAAAAAGAGACGGCACTGAAGGTGGGAACTTTATCGGCCCAGGAGAGCAGTAGCCAAGGTACTCAGGACAGTACGGCTCGAGCTCGGGATCAAAGTCTGGATCGTATTCTGGTTCAGGAAGTACTGCCGCTTTTCTCCGCCGCCGGTGGCTGCGCTGCGAAGAACCGGATGTAGGGGAGCAAGATGGAGGCGCGGACCTGAAGGCCAGGCGACTCCCCTGGAACTGCATCCGTTCTTGCTCCTCTTCCTCRACCAGAAGAGGTGATGGTAGGACCTCGATTTCAGGACTCCGGTGCTCACATCTCTGAGGGAGCTGGGCTGGTGCAGTCTGAAAACCACCCACTCGGATGGAGGTCTGGTGTTGGACCTGCTGAGTCCTGTGCACGCTCCCAGTCGGTCTCCTTCCCCATTCGTAAGATGGAAACAAAAAGCGGTTTTCCTCCATGAACTTGAAGAAACTCTTTCTCCCGGTGGGTCCTGTAGCTGACTGGCTTATTCTGTTAAGTTTTGACTAGGAGAAGAACCCAAATCCGGACGGAGGTCAGAGTTTTAGTAAGAAAAATGTTTATTTTAACAAAAATAAACATAAAGCTGTCGAGGCAGCAAAAACTAAATCACAATGACAACAAGGGAGCAACATAACAGTTGGGTAAACCAAACAATGAGCCAGTGAGGGTGTGGAGTAAAAAACCAGTATACATACAAACAGAGGGAATGAGGAAATGATGAACACCTGGTGGCAGGATTGATTGTGGATGACTGAGCAGGTGAGGATTATTAACTGATAATTGACTAGAAATTAGGCTGAGGATAACTGGAGGGTGGAAACACAGGGAAACACAAAAAATAACAAAATACACATCTTCACAATAATATGTTCAGCCCTTAAACATTTGCTCTTAGAATTTTATAGAATCACTTTAAATACTTTTCAGTAAGTTAAATGTCTACAATTCTGGTTCAAATAAAGAACTTCATGTTTACTAGATTGTTAACTAATTGTTTTCAAGTTAATGTTGCCTTAAAACCTCTTGAGCCCCACGCCCCCGCCGGCGGGGGCAAAATCTTATTTTTTGCTTTCTTTATTAACCAACGTTCTCATAGGTAAACATAGACATGTGTGGTATCTATAGAAACGTCAGAATCTTGGCTCAAAACTCTTAGAAGTCATTTCTACATCCACCAGACACAGATAAAACAACACGCAGTTGAATCTATATGTAAACAAACTGCACAAAATGGTGCCTCCGCAAAACCCGGTCTCAGCTGTTCACCCTGTGACTTCTTCACACACAAACAACGTCTGCTGAAAGCAGAGACCTCACAGATTCTAAAAATATAAGTTTCATCACAATCCTACCAGAATTCACTCAACTAGCAGCCAAAAAAGAGAAGACCTAGCACTCAGATTTGAAAATTATAAAACATAAGTTTTGTTGCCTTCGTATTTTTTCCTCCAAATCCTAAATCCACTGGCATAAACTTGTATTTACAGAGCAACTATATTTCCCGTTATGAGTTTCAAGCACAGATTTCCTCTCCTTATAGCGGGTGATTGATCAGGTTTACATGAACGTGCTGTAGATAGCTTGATTTTACTGGTTCCGTGGATGAAAATGAGGGGTGATTTGTGCAATTCGTCCAATCCAAACTGAAGTTATAGTCCCACGTAAGGCTGACATCGCCAAGCTAAAAACACGTTTTGCATGAAAAGCACAGCGTCACACTCCGCACATCCAGTTCTGTCTACGTGCCATTTAAAAATAAAATAAAATATAAAATGTGCCGTTTTTGCTAGTTAGCTTACTTATTTATCAAGTTGTGTAAGTTTTGTAACTAAAAACTTTAAAAAAACTCTATTTTTGTAGGTGGTGCCAAAATGTGCCAATTTGTGCCAATCTGTGCCAAGGAAAAAATGCCTAAATATTTTTTTACTAAAACCTCTGTAACTTTGTTATATTTTGCTTCAGCAGCATGAGGTTTTGCTTAAGTAATGTCCATAAGTGGATTCATGGTTTCCAAAAGTTTTTAGCCTTATTCATTATACTTAAACCTAACATAAACCTCAGGCGAGGGGAAAAACAGCTATTTTTTTTCTATGTTCCATCCTCAGAATCTCTGAAATAAAGGCATATGATGTGATACTTAAACTCCTGATGAAATCTCTCAAGTGTTAGCTTTATTTTGAAATCAAGGTTGTTTAAATGGTCTTTTTAGGTGCTGAGAAACACCCAATTACATTTGGGCATGCTTTTTTGAGCACAAACTTCAAGAAAACCCCTTGGGGCTTAAGAGGTTAATGAACAGTGATTTTAAAAATAACCTGTAAAACTGTGATGTTAAATGTGACGTGGTTGAAAATTTGGATGCACCTAACTTTTGTGCTGGTGCTCCTAAGAAAAGGTGCACCGGTGCAACCCGTGCAAAAAGTTAGTCTAGAGCCCTGCTAATCCTTACCTAGGAACCTACAGGGTAATTATCTTTTAGTAGGGGTGGTTGTGGCAGAGTGGTTAGGAGAGTCGTCCTGGTATCGGAAGGTCACCGGCTCAATCCCCCATTCCAGCTTTCTCAGTTTTTGTGTCCTTTACCTCTAATGCCTCTGATGTGTGTCCCATCAGTGTATGAATGTGATTGGCACTGATCAGTCTCCTTAGATGATTGTACATGTTAGCTTTGTAGGAGTCTAGTTGAGTGCTGTGTGAATGGGTAAATAAGGGCACACATTGTAGTGCACTTTGACTATCCTGGTTGGGTAGAAAGGTGTTATACAAGTACAGACCATTTAGTTATGAAGTTTATACTAGGTATGTACCATATGTATTGCTACAAAAACGAAAAAAGTCTTTGGAGATAAATGCATAGTTTGAATGGTGAGCATCACCAAGCGGTAAGTTGCTTTGACACAGTGCAGTACTGAGGAAAATCGGGCCGAGAATCTTTCTCAATAGAACCTTGTACACTATATAGCTTCACACTTCTTTCCTTTATTTCCACCTCACCACATTTTTTTACTTCTCTTTAAATGCTCCCCACAGACGGTAGGCAGCAGAGGTCAATCAATAGAACTGTAACCAAACTAATTACTTCAGCAGTTCAGACTGCACACTGACCCTCTGTTTAACCCTGGATATACTCCCGTTCTAGCCACCTTAGACAGTTGGAATCACATGAAGGGATAGTAATCGAGATCTTCTGATTGGGTCAAGGAGGCCACATTCATGATTGATGGCATCTTTTCACTGAACACTTTCAATTGATTTAGCATTTATTATGACCCCCGCACGCAAAGTGTAAGCGGGAGTCATATTGTTTTCATACGCGGGAGTCATATTGTTTTCATTCTGTTCATTTTTTATTTATTTATTTTTTCAGTGATTTTTGGTCAACCGTAGCACAAAAACGGCTGCACCGGTCAAGATGAAATTTGGCAGGGCTGTAGATGAGTCCGACCTACACTGCGCCAGCCAGCGGTTTTATGATAGACCCCATATTTGAGGAGGGGGCTCCTTTCAAAGTGGGTGTGTCAGGACATGCAAAATCACTTACAACTCAGAAACTGTTCAACATAGAAGCTTCAGATTTGTTTTGTTGTTTAGCTCTGATGAAGCTCTATCCATCAGGCCCACCAATCAGTGCCCCCCCCCCCAGACTCCCAATTTTCTGAAAAAGGTGTGTCTGGACATGCAAAAATGCTTATAACTCAGAAATTGTTCAACGTAGGAGCTTCAGATTTTCTTTTTTTGTTGTTTAGCTCTGATGAAGCTCTATCCATCAGGCCCACCAATCAGTGCCCCCCCCCCCAGACTCCCAATTTTCTGAAAAAGGTGTGTCTGGACATGCAAAAATGCTTA
>NW_013952630.1:649659-650723 GCF_001266775.1 Austrofundulus limnaeus
ACACACACACACACACACACACACACACACACACACACACACACACACACACACACAAAGAATATTGATCTAAAGCAATAAAACATATATATTGGTTGATTTTTCTGCATGTCTGAAAATGTCTAATTATCTGCTTCTACAAAACTATCATCTTAAAGAGTAATTTTCACTCAATAAAAAAGAAAAGTCTCAAAGTGGGAATCAAACAACATTTTGTTGTTGTTTCATGAACAGATTTCCCATGTTCAATTGGTTTTGTCTCCTGTTAACATTGATAGAGCAAAATAGATGAAATGTAATCATTTTGTAGACAGAGCAGTGTGGCCTGTTATTTCACAGCTAATGCTTTCATGGAGAACTTAATTACCCCTTTCTAAGCTAATAGCAATGAGTGCCCTCGGCAGCTGATGGAGAGAAAATTTAATTGAGTGTTGCCTGTATAATCAACTTACTATATGAGGATTTGCATGAGATTTTAAAAAAATAAGTCACTCAGTGTACTAGAAATGTGGGATTTGCATGGCCAAAATATATATCCAATTGCAGTTTAAATCTTGTCAGATAGGTATTTTATCCATTTTAACAACCACCACAAACAATAATATATGGTTTTTACTGTAGTTATTACCTATATGTAGAACCATTTGATACATTTTGCATCAAATTGACAAATTAATTGTAACAAATAAAAGATCCTAGTTTTTTTTAAGGATTACATTTTTATTTTGTTAGAAATAGGTAACACTAGAAAGCAAAAACTGATTTAAATGAGACACAAAAAGGTTAAATATGTTGAGCACAAACAATTATAGATTGTCTTTTATTGACATTTGTTTTTATTCTCTGTTTGATGTTAATCTTTTCAGCATGTCATCAGTGTTTATTGTCTACATGATCAGTTTAAAGCATAGAACAATAGAGAAAAAACAGTGAAACAGCTTCATTGTTGTTTTTGTTTTTATGTCATAAAGTGTTTTTGGACAAACAAGAAGCATCTTGTTACATCATCATTTACCGTAAATGGATACACCAAAGACACATTTTAGAAAAAAAAGTCATATATA
>NW_013952630.1:650737-653529 GCF_001266775.1 Austrofundulus limnaeus
ATATAAATGGGAAAGAAACAAAACAAAAAAACCTTCTAATTATGTAATAATTGCTGACATGAACAATGCTGTCAACACATGCCTGAAACTAGTGAAAACAGTTAAATCAATTAGAGGTGAGGTGAATGATAATTTCATTTTCTTAAAAAAATACCTTGACATCATTACATGCCTCACAGCTTGGAAATACAGTATATACATATAAATGTAGCAAATTTAATTTACAAACCACAAGCCCTGCTACCATTGAACTGTTGCCAGAAACCACAGCAGACCCTCAAGGATCATAGATTTCTTTGTTATCATAGAAGAGCACAATATTGTAGTGCAATAAGTAGTTAAAAGTTAGTGTGTTAAAAAAATCTGGAAATTCTTTGACAAGTCAGACCTGTTTTGGTGGCACAGAGTGGATGATTACAAGTAGATAAAACAGTTTTAATAATGTTGCTAATCTTTAAATGACAGCATGATTTCCTTATCTGATGTTTGTTATTACTTCCAAGAGCCTGTTTGCCCTTTATCTTGTAGTTACAGAAAATTACTTATCTGTACTTTTTTTTTTATCTCAATTTAAGCAGTGAAGTTCAAATAATATAACATGTTAAGTTTGTTCAAGTTGTGAAATATTTGTTTCATAACTTCAAATTAATTAAGATTTGTCCTTCAAAATAAATATATTTGTCTAAATTAGGTAACAACTACATTTGCTGACTTTTTTCCTCCCAATATCTTAGTTGAAAACCTTAGGAAATTCAAACATTTTGCATTCTCTGAAGCTGTCAATCACATAACAGCAAATAAACCGTTAAAAGGAAACCACTTGTCAATTGCAACATGTTCACCACAGTGCAATACATCACTCCAGATTAAATTTATTTCTGTTGTGACAGGCCACTCCAGCATCATCAGTGTCTCTGAATGACAAGAAAGCGTCAACATTAATTCCCAAAAGTATATCTGAGCGTGAAGGACCGCACACACACACACACTGACACATAATTTACCATGTCAGTAATGAGATGTGAGCGCAGCGCCCTGATGATCGTCATCTGCACTGTGACACTTCAAAGACTGAAGATCGGAAAACGAGACACAGCAGAGAAGCTCAGAGACAGTTTGACAGGTAGCAACATGGTGTGGGCTTGTGTGTGTGTCTCTGTGTGTGTTTGTGTCAAGGAAATGTATTAAACAGACAAGGAGACCGAGAATGACTGTGAGTATGAGATAACATTGCTGCAGATGTTATTGCGCCTACAAGTACGGACTTTCTCTGACCGGATGTTTGCAGGGTTCTGTTTTAGTTCTAGCTGAGGTCTGGTAGCATCAACACAGTGGCTCTGATACAAGGAATGACCTCTAATGAAAACAAAGAAAAGTGAGATGTTTAAGTGCACCAAAAGTCTTATTTCAATGCCATCGTGGTTCAGTTGGTAGAGTTGTTGCCTTTCATCAAAAAGGTTGCTAGATTGAATCCCAGTTGGGAACATTTTTGGATCTTTTTGCATTTGAATGTTTTCTCTGCACATGTGTGACTTTCCTCCTGGCGCTCCAGTTTCCTCTCACAAACTAAAAACATAAAAGTTAAGCTAATCAACAACTCTAAAATTGTCCTTAGGTGTGAGTGAGAGCGTGAATCATTGCTTGTCTCCATGGCTGTGTTCACTTCAGATTTTAATGCTCAAATTAGATTTTCTTTTTCAAAAATCCAAATATTTATTGGATGCGTTTTCACCTACTTTACGTATGACCTTCATCTGACTCCATTAACAACTCTCCACATCAATGATGCAACTTTCTTGCGCAGATTTACAGCCATTTACAGCAGTAGCCTATGCTTGCTACACGTTATCACGTCGATTCTGAAGTTGTATTGAAATTATAGCCGATTAAATAATTATCTGTCATGCTTGTTTAGTTCACTGTTACCATTTTAACCTGTCACTGACAAGCTACTCCAATGCAGCTTTTTTTTCTTTTTTTTTGGAATGACAATGAACTGCTGGAAGTAGAACTAACTAAAGTATAAATTCAGTAACTTCAGTATCGATATCAAAGAGACCAAGTCCAAAACCAATGTTATATTTCTATGGATTCTGTCATCCAGGACATGGAAAATTATAAGAAAAAAGACAGAGCAATTGGACTTCTATAGCTGAAGATGTGTGAAGTTACAAAATTTAAACTGAATGACGTTAGTATTAATATTCTAGAAATTGGGACCGATCTGCTAACCACCAACTTACTGAAATAAAAGTCTGATAAAATGTGACATGAGTGTTCAAACTACAGTCGTAGTGAAAAACATCACATTGATATCCAATTTAACACCACATACCAATGTTAAATTTCTGTGGATTTGGTCAAATTTTGAAAAAATCAGATTTTTTAAAGGGGCAATATCATGTAAAATCAAGCTTATTTTATTTTTTTTAGCTTTATATCATGTTATAATGTTATTCTCTCACCAAAAACATGTCCAGATTCTTGCTTTGACTCATTCATGCATGTTTGAGAAATCCTGTAGTGTCGTGAGGCAGCCAGGCAGGGGAGCAACAACGACTGGTTCAGACTAGAACCGCCTTTTGGAACCAGCTCCTCCTCTGGGGTCTCATTTATAAAGGATTGCGTGGAAACCATACTAAAAGTGAACATACGGCCAAAAGGCGGAAATGGCATACGCCAAAAAAATTCTGATTTATAAAACCGTGCGTACGCATGTTTCTGCGCACCTTTCATTCATAAATCACAGCCACACGTCAGAGTTTGCGCACTCGTCCTCTCCCCTTCCTGCC
>NW_013952630.1:653734-656765 GCF_001266775.1 Austrofundulus limnaeus
GGAGGAAGCAGATGAATGGAGTTGCGCACGGGAACTTTTATCTAAGATTTGTTTTTTTTTATTTCAAAGGTCCTCATGGCTCAGCAGCAGAAGCATAAATATTACTGTTAAMAAAGCMGATGATAAAGCTGAATAAAAATCTAAGTCTGATTCTGAAGGTAAATTAAATATCTGACAGTGATCATTACACAGTATGGCTCTGATTCCTCACTTCACCATCTGTGTCGCAGTTTCACATCTCCAAAATGAGAGTACACAAGGGTCAAAGCTGGCGTGAGGCACCGCACATTTTCACGTCWAGTTTGGATTTTATAAATCACAACCTTGGCGTAAAAAGTGGCGTAGGCAAGTTTCTGGGCTCAAATTGTGCGTACGCCAGTTTTATAAATCCGACCCCTGGGCTGTGCCTCTGAGCCGAGCTTCCTCATCACAGGGCACACCTCACCCACCCCGCCTTGCCACTCCTGAAGCAACAACTAGCAAACACCCGGTGAAAACCACATCTGCCGAGCTCCCAATACTACTTCTCAGTGCAGCCAAGGAAATTACACTGAGCTTCCCCTTTAAGGTAAAAATCCCATATGGGTTGAATAGGAGCACAAAAAAATCTGATTTGGGTTGCATTTGCCTGCAGTATGAACATAGCCAATGTGGCCTTGGGATGGATTTGGGCACTTGTGACCTCTTAAACCTGAAAAGATGAAGCAGGTGAAAGAGTTTGGAAGGATGGATGTGTGGATGTATGGATGGATGGATGGATGATTGGTTCAACGTGTGTTTGGCCATAACACAAATTAAAAATCCTATTGAGGAATCAACAATCGTAATAAAAGTCTTCCTGTGAACAACCGGTATCTTTGTATGCTCAGCTTGTCGTTTCACTCAAAGTGAAAATGTGCGCAGAAGTGAGAGGTTCATTCATTAGTATCTGTAACTTGGCAACCATGAGCCTTACACTTTGCGTGTTGATCCATCTTGTAGCTGGTGAAATACTCCACAAATGACATGTTGATAGAGTAAGCATATTAAAATGCATTCCAGTGTGCTCTCTAATTGTTTGTGGGATGTTGATGTGAATGTTTAAATAAAACACTTCCCGAGTAACGGTACAAATTGACCTTTTATGTCTACGGAGAATGCATTGGCATAAACTCTTGACTGAAATGGCAATGTTGTAAAAGCCAATTGCCTCCTGTCAGATAGCAATAAAATGAAAAAAAAAAAAAAAAGGCTAAACATGTTTTGAATCCCTGAAAGAAAAGTTCACTTTGGATAAAATTGCACCTGAATGAATAAAAAGTCTTTGATATAGCTGTTCTGTGGAAGTTCATGGAAGTTAAAGTACTAGTATTCTTCCAAAGTTTATTATTGAAGATGATCTTTTAAAGCTATCAAATGTCATTTTGTGGGTGTTTTAATAAAAAAAATCATCATCACTTTTTAAAGCCTTATTTGTCACAAAAAAATGTTAACATAACTGAACTAATTGCATTTTCAAATTGAACAATTAGGAGTTAAAAAAGTAGGGGACAGTGATCAATTACAGTTTGAATAGATTTTTTTCCTTTATTCAAATCTATAATTGTGTCATTTTTAAATGCCTCAGTGCCAAGATTTGAAGTTTTGTGCAGCTCTGAGATCAAAGGTTGTAAATGAATCTGTTAAAGGGATATAAAAGTCCTTCAAGGCATTTGAAAGAAATCAGCTCAATTTAATCACTTCATCTATAAAAGGCACTTACTTTTATATTATTCAAGACAGCACATTTACCCCAAGACCACACTTGAGGGTGCAAAGATGTCTCAAATGATTTTAAATGCAATGGTAGTACCTGTTGGTAACACTTGGGATAATCTGGAGTCACAATGTGTGCATTTAAACAGAATAGGACTGCACACATTTTAAGTAGTAGCTCCTCTAGGTGTTTGTCATAATTGCTTGTAAAAATACCAAGATATATAGAAAGCATGTTTAGTGGATTATCAATTGTCAGCAAAAAATAATCCTACCTCACACCTAGAGGACTAACGGAGCAGTAATGAACACCATGTTCTGAGTTTTATGAAACTGAAACTAGTGTTCAACTAATAAACTAAAATTTGCATTTATGACTTCATATGAATGTTTTTGTGATTACATATCATACATCTTTGATACATTTCATTTAGAAATTGAGATGAATATGGTAAAACAGATTATTGAGCCAAGTATCATGCACACCAAGCATTTTTCATGTGCAAACCACAGAGCAATGTTGTAAAGATGCCAAATGAGGAGCCAGAGCTACTTAGATTGCAAGTAAACAATCCAGACACACTCTTATTGTAACACATTGATCTACTTGCTAATTTGGAGGAAACTTACAACCAGTTATCATTTTTGGACCTATATATTTCTGATCATGAGGACATTCATTTGCTAAAAAAAAAAAATTGTACCTTTGCGATTTACATGTTCAAAACACTTGGTTCTGTGTCATCACTGGTGAGAAAAAAAAAGAAATTTTACACAGTGAGGAAGAGAACTGTAATGGGAAATAAAAATGATGAATAAAGCAATGGAGGATGGCAAAATAATTTCATGCTTTGATGGAAATCAGCATGTAAATTACAGAAAGTTTTGTTGCATTTAAGTAAACAATACTTTAAAGTCAAATTGTTCTGTCTAAAAATATATTAATTGAAATGAAAGACAGGATTTACAGTAGCATTCAACATTAAGATGCCACTGAGCATGCTGCCAAATATGTTTTATAACCCAACGATTCTGAAACAGTGAGAGTTAGTAAATCACAGAGGGAACATGAGATTTAATGACTCATAAACAGGAGGACATATGGAAGGACAGGCTGATATAAAATAATTTAGAGAATTGTAATACGACTCATAAAGTCACGATTTAGAGAAAAATAATGTTACAAGTAATTATTATATAGGATGCAAGTGTAAATGTGTAAGTGTAAAATCAAATGTTAAAAAAATGTCACTAACACATTAGCTAACTTTTTGAGTGTAAATTTCTAGTTTTAAAA
>NW_013952630.1:656970-665926 GCF_001266775.1 Austrofundulus limnaeus
ATATAATATTTTATGTTGTTTATGTTTTTGACAGATATTAGAAGACGTTTTTTTCTTTCTTCTGCCTTTCATTTTATTGTTTCTTTCTTCTGTTGTGCTTAGAGTTTATTTTTGCTTTTTTAATGAAATAAATACATTTTTAAAACTAAAATATAATAGTTTACCTTAGCGATGCAATAATTTGTTGCTATTAAAATAACATTAGTTGTTCTCTACATATTAAATTATAAAGCTTACTTGTGGCCATCTCCATATTGAATTAAATGTGTGTATTTATTTATTTTTTTAGGTTTGTGACATCATCTTGAAACATTCACAAGCATCTGCTCAGTACTACACTGCTGCAGGTGGAATTATTCCTGCAGGACAGTTCTCTGAAGCAGCTCTGAAGACCATGGAGGCTCACCCAATGCTGAACAGGACCAAGAAGTCTGATCTAGTTCAGGAGTTGCAGTGGTGATGTGTCTCTGTACCAGCTGCTCTTCATGGAGAACAATCTGGAGGACACCTTCAGAGACTGTGACTTTACTGAAGATTCTCATCACATCTCCTCTGACCACAGCTGAATCTGAGAGGAGCTTCTCAACACTGAAGAGAATCCAGACTTTCCTCAGGTACAACATCACATCTCACTGCACTGACCATGCTCTATAGAGAAAAATCGTATTAAAACATTCCTGACTTTAACCAGAGTCATGAAGAAATTTGTTTCTCAGTTACAGAAGAGCAAAATTTATGTACTAAAAATAAAAACTGCATGACTGTTTGATTATTTGGATTTGTTTAATAAATACACTGGCATGAAAAAAACTTAGTGCAAGTTTGATTGCTTTTTGAGATACATGTATGTCTATTTTGGAGTTGTATCCCCCCCCGGTGAAAAATCCACCAGCTGCCACTGGCTGCAACATTTAAGATTTAATGATTACATTTAAATTTACACTTTTAGCTTTTGGATTAAATACTAGTGTAGCATATGCGTTAATTAAAACCCAATACACTGCGAATATAAGGTTTGAATTAAACCTAATAAAGGATTCAAATAGGCTAGTTGTTAAGAAGAACAGTTTCGACTCTAAGAAGGAGTGGACAGAGACTGAAGGTTTTGCATTTACCAGTGCCATGTTTATAGTGCAACCAAATACAAATTTACAGATTTTACATAATTTAATATAAACATTTAAACAAATGGCCATTCAAAAAATAAATAAACAGTGCGCAAAAATAAAGATAACCAAATAAACCAAACAAAAATTCAGTTGAACTCCAGCTGGGTTTAAAAAGTGCAAAGGTTTTTTTTTTTTGTTTTTTTCGTTCAGATCCTTTGTGGAGGGAACCACAAAGCAGCGATGATGTAAGGGGAAAAGTTCATAGACTGCAAGATGTTATGCAGATCCTTTTTGGAGGGGATAATAAGCAACAATAGAGTAAAAAAAGAGTTTGCAGGCTACAAGGAGCCTCCTACCAGCCCGACAAGAGAGGTAGAAGTCTTCACACAGTGTGATAATCTTTAGGTAGGCTCGAGGCCTGGTCCATCAGCTCGCCATCAAAAGATTGACACCTGGCCAATTTCGCTGTTTACACTTCGCACATACGCCCATTCGCCTCAACCCAGGTCACGATAGATGACTCCTGTTGCTCTGCTCCATTCAGCATGCCCCTCTGCCTGTCACACATACTTTTGCTTTCGCTTGTAAACTCTTCTGATAGGTCGCGACACCATACGTGACCACAGAAAGACCCGCAGCGATTGGCTACAACTATAAAGTCAACCCTCGCGAGAACTTCCGTCAACTGTATAGGAAATATCGCGAGACTTTACTACAGAAGTGAAAATATAAGGCAGAACAGATTAAAGGAGTAAGGAAGACAAATTCAGATTTAACACCTGGGTTACACCAGACTATTTGAGTTTGTTATACTTCATCCCTACTGAACAATCTCTGTACGTGTTTTCGTCATGACAATAGCAACAGCACACAACATTTTGCACTGACAATGATTCATTCCCATAACTGTACATTATTAACCTGAATGAGGCAGTAAATTGACTTTAAGTGGTAAATGGTAAATGGTACTGAACTTATAGAGCGCTTTTCAAGTCCCTCCGGACCCCCAAAGCGCTTTACACTAACAGACATTCACCCATTCACACTCACATTCACACACTGATGATGGCAAACTACACTGTAGCCACAGCTGCCCTGGGGCGCACTGACAGAGGTGGGGCTGCCATGCATCGGCACCACCAGACCCTCTGACCACCATCAGTAGGCAAGGTGGGTGAAGTGTCTTGCCCAAGGACACAACAACTGAGACGGCTGGACGGGGGATCGAACCAGTGACCTTCTGGTTCCAGGACGACTCCCCTAACCACTCCGCCACAGCGTGTAAGTGTCTGGTTTCACCTTTTAGTAGGAAATAATTTATGTGCTTTTTGCTGTTGTTGTTGTTCCTGTTGTTAAGTGGAGCCTGGTAACCATAAATAAAAGGTTGAGCAGATTGGACACTGACCCAGTTCCATTTAGCTGCTTCAGATTCATGGTCTTATCTTCTGTTGCCATCACATCTCTGCCTATAATTAAAATGACTAAAAGTCTGTTTAAATTGTCTCCTAATATGGGAAAGACTTCCAGGGGGTGCTTAAGTTCAGGTTCTCCACACATAGCACACTCTGCAAGACTCTAAGCTCTCAGTGGTGGAATGTCACAAATGTGTGATTATTTTGTGATTACCTGCCTGTACTTTCACATGATAATTAGGGGTTATGTCATATTGTTGGCCCTGAGTCTCTGAGCAAGTCAGACACAAAATGGGTGTGAATCCAATCATATTATCCATTTTCTCACACAATTTCCAAAATGAACAACACTACAAATACAAGTGTATTTTTTTTTCTTAAATTGAACCTCTGTGTTTAACAGTTTGGCTCTTCCTCAAATAACCATTTAACATATCTTCAATTACTGAATATTTGCAATAGCTTACAAGAAACTATCTGTCAATGCACAAAGCCATTGTGTTACAGTCATGGTCGCTGATGTGGCAACAATTTTCAACGAGACTGACTAAACAATTGTTTATCGATTGAATATGCTTATTTTTTTTCAATTTCACTGGCTTGATATAGCTATTTATAATAAGATCCTGATTTGATATAGCAAAGTAAGAAAAATGGCTTTGCCAAAAAAGAATGCTATATTTTGGCTTGCATTCTTTAAAAGAAATGATGGGCTAGATAAGAATCAAAGAAGCGTGAACCAAATTGTAAAACAAGTTTTGGCAATGCTTCAAAACATGATTGAGCAAGATTAAGATTGAGGGTAATACACTGTTGAGCATGAAAGAATCTGAAGAATATGAGGTCAGTGATCAATACTAGGCAAGAATAGAGCTAAAACATCTGTGGAAATTTTAGCATCTGACAGACCTGCATGCTTAAACAAATATGCAGAATTTTATTTTTAAATGTCACAGATTGTTTCACTGTGACTACACATTACTGGCTCAACACAAAGCAATCCAAAAACATGCTATAATGATAAAAGGGGAAGCAATGAAACATTTGTAAAACTGTGGCGTTAAAAGCAAGTTTGCAAAAAGAGTAAAACCACAAAACATTCCAATGAAATGCCATTATGCTCTCCACATATATGAACTGTGTAAAGATTTGCACTGGTCCTTTTGTTTGTGAATGTTGTAAACTGATTGTAAACACTTGGATGTAGACAAACTAAGACATGTGCCTAATAGAGGTGAAAGTTAACAAAATAGTTTATTTAAATTTGTCACCATTAAGGCTGCATAAACAAGCAGTGAAACCAATTTCTTCAGCAGTTCAGGTACTGGAGAATTGGTGCTTTTAGTGTTTGTCAGAGAAAGGACAGATCCTGTTATTATTCTAAAAAGCAATACACTGCCAATTGTCTCCCAATTCCACTAATACCCAAAAATCAATCCACACATGTCTCAGAAGAAGCAAACAAAATATTCAGTAAATAAATTAGTTTATTCTGGTAGATGAGAAGCATTGGAAGATACATTTTATCCAAGTCTGCCAGGGAGCTGAATTGAACATTCAGCAAAGGCACAACATTCAGGCCTTTTCTTTCTCTTTTTTACTTTCAATACAGCAAGAAAGCATTGAAGCAAATCCTCACATGACACAAATCATTTGTACTTACTCAACCTTTCCTAACACAGGACTGGCCACGGTGCATTTATACTACAGTATTAGCTGCAGAGAAGGCCATGTTTATGTTCTCTTGTATGCGAGTCCAAGTGTGTGTCTGCATGCATAAATGTATTTGACCCACATATCGACTCTGTAGGAACTAAGCTTTTCCACTCTTCCACCGTCAAATCCAGAGGCCAATCTCACCACCAGAAGAACATGATCCAAGATTACATGAAGGATGTAAAAGATTGTGCGGCTTATGCATCTAAATGTTATCTCCGCTACGGCTATGCAAACATGAAACTTTTATTGATGAGAGTCCTGTGTGATGAGGAATATAAAGAATAAAAGAAAAGAAAACAGACCATGAAGTAAATGTCTCTTCTGATGAATGTAAACCATTTGCAACAAGATCAATATGGTAAAGCAAACAAAAAAAGACTGCAAGTTGTTTATTGTTTGATCATTTATCCCGTAAATTTTAAAGGGGAAATCTCATGCAAAATCCACTTTTGTAGCCATTAAATGCATTTTGTAGTGTACTTGGAGTCTGTAGAAGTGCAGAAAATTTGAATTTACTTTCTCCCGGTGCTGTGTAGATATCTTTATATTCTGTTTGGATATATTTTTAACCCATTCAATTTTCTCTATTTTCTACTACTTTTTTCTGAACTATTACATCACAGAACTTGACAGAACTGTTAAAGAATGGAATTACCAACTATACATACTGTATATCTCATTCTGCTCTCACTCAGGGTCAGACTTTGGATGGACAAGTATTCCATTCTTGACATTGTTTAAATAATTTGTAAGTAAAAAGTTTCTGCACAACTGTGTAGTGGAAAACCCCTATCTCAACGTACAATGGATTGCTCTGGAAACCGAAAGGGAGCAGGGTTTGAAGCACCTTGTTTGGATTTAAAGAGACAGCCTCAAAATTAGTTCATCTGAGACACACACCTCAGAAAACGGATAAAAGAGGGACTTGTGGAGTTACAATAAGGATAAATTCAGATCAAAGCATAGCAGTTCCACTTTAGATAGACCCCAACTGAATGATTTAAATGTGAAAAAGGATTAAAAAGCGCAATATCTTCTGTTAAACAAAAAAGCAAAACAAACAAACAAACAAACAAAAAAAAACATAGATTACAGACACATTTGATGTCCCAGTTTAATTCTTCTTGTCTATTTTGTTGCTCATGTTGTGTGAGATCATCGCACAAAACCTTTCTTCACATTCCATGCTTGAGTTGTGTCAGCTGAATGCTTTGTTAGTGACATTTCCTGTCCCAATCTGCTGCGCTCTGGCAAGGCCCTGGGCTAATTTCTAAGCTTCTTTCCAGGGATAATCTTTCCTCCTGGTGTGCATGGTAGTGAGTTAACAGGAAATGCAGAGATTCCAGTCTTGGCTACATCCATTAAGGGTCTACATTTGTGAACAGAAAGAAGAACATGAAATATGACTGTGAAGAAAGTGATTACTGAAGTAGCATTGCCCATCACCGAAGGTGAAAGGTCAATAATGTTTTTGACTATGTCTGTGTGCATGAGTGAATGTGTCCTTTAGTCTGTCACGCAACAAAAATACTTCCTGAACCACTGGATGGATTTTATTAAAGCTCCCAGAATATAATCTGTAACTGGATCACGCCCAGTTCAAGATGACTGTCACAGCTAATTTACATTTCCCAGACAAAAAAAAAAAAGATTATGTATGTAAATTTTACAACTAATGAGCCAATAATCGGTGCAGTAGTAGATGAGACCTGATGAGCGCTATACATTGCACAACATATTTGCTAAAAACTTTGACATTCCCGTTAACTTTGTATCTACAGCTACAACTGAAAAACTTTTGGACAGCATGTAAAGGGCTGCTACCCAGTCAGATAAGCAGATATCAATCACGGTTCAGCGGAATTTGTCCACACTATTTGTCTGATTGTATTCGCCACATTGAGTTGTACCATCGGACATTAAGGCTGATGGAAAACTGTTATTGTCTGCCTGGCTCAAAACATTCTCTTCTGTTCCCAAATAACTGATTACAGAATTTGGCTCTCCCCTACATGGCCTTGAGCTGTGAACTAAATTATTCCTGGATGTAAATACCCCCCCACCCCACCCCCGGTCTGTGATCTGGTTCCTGCAGCAAGCTGAAGGCCACACAGAATGAACACTTAACACCCAAATTCTGAACTATGGCTGCGCTGGTTTTGGGGACTCGATTGTTCGGGCTCATTTTTTCAGATATTTACACAAGTGCATACAACACTCATGGCTTCAGATACAGGTCCCCCTAAACTCACTTACTCCTCTAGCTAATAAATGTGCTCTATGCATAGTTTTTTTTATAAACACCATAGTGTGTCACATTGTTGATATTATATGATGTTTTGTTTTTTTCTTTATCTTCCCTCGTGTGGCTTTTAGTTATTTTTTATTTTTCTTTTAAGGGTTGTGCCTAATCATGATGTCTTCATGAAGATGATCCTTGCTCTGTGTAGGGGTCTGTGGCTGCATGACCCAGGGCACCTGTTCTCCTGTGTTTGTTATATTCTGTCTTCTTCTGAATGGGTGTTCTGAACTGTAATTTCATTGTGCTCTGTACAACGACAATAAAGTTCTATCTAATCTTATCAAGCTAGACTTTGATGTGGTAATAGCTGAGCGTCATCCTCACCACATGATCCAAGTACTAACACCTTTTGCAAAACTTGCAATATCACATGAGACTACATGGCATGACAGGATTTGACCAAAACAGCAATAACATCATTATTCCCCATGATAATATGATTTTCATTGTGTCTATGGCATGCAAAGCAGTGAGTGGTATGAATTCAAGAAATGCTAGGTCTTTAGTTCATTGCAATTTTGAAATCACATCTTTTACATTCTGTTTTTAAACACATGCAACTTGAAAATAATACACAAAAAAAATCTTAGGAAACTAGACACTTTTTTAGAGGTTCTCCAAGGAGAGAGACAGAGGAAAAGCAAGTAACTGTGAGCTTTGTGAAACTTTATTCCTATGCCACTTGTCTACTGTAAGTAGCACACAAGTAAAGAGAGTGCTTAAATAGGCAAAATGTCATGTATATATAAAAAACTTTTGCAATGCATAAATGTATAAAAGCATAACTTAATAGAAGGATAGATGCTACTTACTTTCCAATATGTGTACAGGTCCAACAGTAAGCAGGCAATGTATTCCAGCCGTCAGGAAAAAAAAATATCCTTCACTACTTCTAACCTTTAAATACTAATCAATACAAATGCCTAATGTCTTCATCTAAAGCAACAGCCTCAATTCTAAAGGTTATGTCTGTCTGGACAGTAAGATACAGCGCTCTATACAATGTCCTCTGGTCACATAGTGGTGAAATCAATAAAATTAATGCTTCAAGTCTATAAAAAGGGACTAACAATGCAATAATATAATTAACTATTTTATCCACCCATATTTAAAAGCATTTCTGTTCTCAAATAAAAGCTTTTCATATGTATTCCAGAAATCCAACTCCAGAAAGAAACCATAGTAGCAAATTGGAGCATACTTCCACTTGAAGGCATCAAAAGTTACCTCAACCTGACTCCTCGTCTACCTTGAGAGCTTAACAAATCAAGAGATGCATTCACCATTGCTGGTGCTTTTTGTATGTGCTGTTGTGATAGCGGTAATGAGCTGAGCTGAGAGGCTGTCTGTGTCTGAAATACCCAATGGAAGAAGAGCACACATAAGCCCTACTGGCCGACTCCCTCTTGCCGTGCTGACTCGCTGTTTGACACAGTCTTGATCCCTTGTGTTCTGTCAGATGAAAAAGTAGAGCAAGCCGTATCAGCCATCCCTCCCCCGCCCCTCTCCTACCTCCTTCTGGTGGCTATACAGTTCAGTGTGTTACTGTGTGTGTGTGTGTGCTTAAGAGTAGGTAATGACCAATGGCATCTCCTTACAGAAAATAATACTTCACGTGTCAAGTCTGTTATACAGTTAATATTCATATTGACAGTTTTATGTCCAGTCAAAGAGTGGCATACCCAGACTCAATCTACACAAAGCTGTTTTGAGACAAACGGACACAAAGCAGAGAATGGCCTTGTGAGATGAACTGAAAAGTTACCACAACTGCACTTCAGAGAAAATAAAAAGTGTACTAATAAGTATGTATTTCTAAGCTTACTAGTTCTTTAAATGATTCCTTCAGGTGTGCAACACTGTGAGCATGCCCCTTTAGCGGAAAATTAGTAAACAAGGCTGCAAGTGTCAGTTCTGTTTATTGGGAGTGTAACACTCTGTATTATCCAGAATTTAAGGTTGTCAGTCTCAGCATGGATTTTTGCAACAAACAAACAAGCAAGCAAACAATAAATAAATAAGTTGGCAAACAAACATTACAAATATATTTCTACAATATTCTGTTTGGGTCACAATAGAATGGTGGTCAGTGACATGGTTTCATAGTCGTCCCTCCATATTTTAGTTAGTTTCACATTTTCAAGCTTTTCGCTATTTTTTTCACCAAGTATACCACATTACGACATTTGAATACACTTTAACAGGCACAGACAAAAACCTTTGTAACTGTCCTGTTCTGAAGTCACTGTTCCTGTGAAAATCACTACATAAACCACTGAGCCTTTATGTGGTACATGCTAAAAAGGCCTAACTTTTAAAATACAAAGCACAAAAAAACATAATTACTGTAAAAACATCAACATTATATACATGCATATGTGTGTGTGTGTGTGTCTATATATATATATATATAT
>NW_013952630.1:666259-692784 GCF_001266775.1 Austrofundulus limnaeus
GGGTAAGAGCACAGTTTTGCTCAAAATATTGCAATGCACACAACATTATGGGTGACGTACCAGAATTCAAAAGAGGAAAAATTGTTAGCACACGTCTTGTTGGTGCATCTGTCACCAATACAGCAAGTCTTTGTGATGTATCAAGAGCCATGGTATCCAGGGTAATGTCAGCATACCACCAAGAAGGACGAATCACATCCAACAGGATTAACTGCGGATGCAAGAGGAAGCTGTCTGAAAGGGATGTTTTGGTCTAAAACCAAGTGTTTCAGTTTCATTGTCTAACCCCTGTATCATACAGGATGTTGACCAAACATAAAGTGTAAATCAGGGAACACAGTGGGTGGCTTTTTTCTCCGTTCTATCCCATGTCTTCTAGCATTGTACAAATACACTGTTAGTCTTATACACAGTAAAGTAAGTCATTTTAATTCAAATAATATACCTCTAGGGTAAAATATTATCCAAAAGTCAATTTTTATTTTGAATCACTTGTTTTTGCTGCTTTAGAAACATATTTTTTATGTGTTTAATAAACCACAAAAAATGTTGGTTATGTTTACAGTCCATTCATCCATCAATCCATTGTATTTTATCCATTTTTTTTTTTTTTGTTTCAGGGATGCAAAATGTAGGGGTCACCTCGAGTGAAGAAACAAGATTTACTGCCTTGAAGCAGGCCTCGCACAGGCCTGACGAGAGAACAGGAACTCTGTCACAAACTGAACTCTATTTAGGCCATGAAAGGTCATTTCAACCCAGAAGAGAACCCCTCGGTTCTCTTAATAATGGACAGAACAATCTTTTCTGTTCGTGATTCATTTGTTGTTTAACTAAGAATGTTTATGCATTTGTTAAATCATGATAATGACTGTCACAAGAAAGTGAAACCACTTCTTTTATCTTGCCTAAAAGATTAATAATATAAAAAATCACAGAAAATCATTACAATGTTTTCATTGTGTTTTTATGTAAATGGTAAATGGTACTGAACTTATAGAGCACTTTTCTAGTCCCTCCGGACCCCAAAGCGCTTTACACTAACAGACATTCATCCATTCACACTCACATTTACACACTGATGATGGCAAACTACACTGTAGCCATAGCTGCCCTGGGGCACAATGTAAATCACTGTTTTTGTTTTACTGTGAACACAGTAATATAATTGTGGATTTTTCTTGAGAAAATCTTTCATTTATCTGGACTAACAGAATGGTTCAGACTGATTAAAAAACAGAAATGTTAATTAATCATCATAAATGTTTTGCAGTGATTTCTCTTAGAGTCTATCAGAAGAAAAGCTGAAAAGAGGTTATCATATTCTGTTGTGACAACCACAGAATTTTAGCCTTGAGCTAGCGCCCTGGCAAATCTCTTTATCTTTCTTTCTCTGACTCATCTTACGCCTGAGGGCGGAACCAAAGTTCGTCCATTTCTATTACCAACACGGACGCCTTTGAGTGATACACTTCTTCTTCCTGGATGCCAAACTAGGAAGGAAGGCTGAGTTTCTCTCCGGAGAAGCCAGTTTTGGCTCGTTAGGTCTTGCCCATGAGCTAACTAGGGGGATCTAACAGCCGGGACAGCGGCACGCCAGCCGGATGTCCCACCCCAAGGCTTCAAGCCTCCCAAGTGTGTTTTTAACTCCCAAGGGGAGATTTTATTTTGAAAGAAGGCACCGGATGTACAGCTTGAATCTTTCTGGCTTGGACTGAAACAGACGCAAAGTTACCTGAAATAACACCTTTCTCTCCAAGGAACAGTGAGCGAGCTGATTAAAAAGTTCCCTGACTGATCGGAGGTGAGACAGTTGCTACCCAGGGGTTGCTTAAGAAGCCATCACCAGGTAAAACTGACATGTGGAAACTCAGTGCAGAAAGGACGTGCTGATCCGGTTGGCCACACTCTTGATAAAGTAAAATTAGTATAATACTAACCTTACTTTCATCCTTCACTTTGTTCTTTATTTGCCAAAACTTAAGCTGAAAGTGCCAGTAAAAATTGTTTCGTTGTAACATCAGAACTGACGTTTTACTGTTCTATAGAAGTAATCTGAGTTTGATGTGAATTAAAATTTGGACGCGAGTTTTATCTCATTTAACTTTGAAGCTTGTTATAGGAATAACCACAATTAAGTTTACTTATGATTCGTTCAGTTTGTCTAAATAAATGATTGCATAGTCTTTTATGAATCAACTTGAACTCGTCTGAACGTTCACTTATTGTGTCACTTTTCACTTCGCACAGTCAAGATATTAAAAGTAATGAGAAAATACCTTGGTAAAACTTTCCTCATAACCTTGTTTATGAGAGATGTAGGAAAAGCTTAATTCACCCTAAGCTCTCTCCCTACAAAAATCTGGTGACTAACTGTGATCACTGCCATTGTATAGACAAATGTCATTAAAGTTGGGCCAGATTTGAACCCAACTAGTTTATTTATTTATTTTTTTAATTTAATTTTATTTTATTTTATTGCAGGAAAAAATAAGCCTTTTAACCTTCACCATGGTTAAGGTTGAGGTCTTCCAGAGCCAAAGATGATAGCAAGGACACACATGTCTCAGCCAAATACAAGCTTGTCAGATTGAGGATTTTAGAGCTTGTTGTACTGGACACCGGGTCTTTATTACTCTGTGATACTGATGTGTGGTTGGTCGAGTCTGTAACCACTTATCTCCTATCAAGCTGAGCCCTAATCCTTTCCTACGAGGATTAAATATAGGATTAAATGAACCCCAACTGGATAACAGTTGGCTTTGCAAGTTAACTGTTATTCATCCATTAAAACCAGAACATATTTTGCAGTCATCCCCTACTTCATAGTTATATTTAAACAAGACCACATTTAACTGCCTATGGCACAGCTTTAATCGGTGGCATCTTTTAGTAAATGTCATTTTTATATAAGAAACAAAATGTAAATGCCAAGAGTAATGCATAAATAAATGTTTCAGTAGCGTAGTAATTCATATTTAATCAAAGCCAACATATCTTCAAAAATTCCAAACAGAGCTACATTGATCCATAATGCACCAGAGATGCAGTTTGTGCTTCACAGTACAACAAGTGTGTGCACTAAATCTGTGTGTGTGTCAGTGGTGCTGGTTCAGGCTGATATTTCACACTGTGGTAGAGGCAGAGTGAGGGTCACAGTGTGGAGATGCCAGAGGCAAGGTCAGAATATGCGGAAAAGACAAGCTGAACATGCATCATCATTTCCCATGCAGGAGAGAAAGCTATCAGACAAGGAAGGAAGAAGGATTTCGGAGAAAGTACCGGGTATAGAGTCAAGGTCTTAACTGTGCTGCTCAGTTGCTGGAATTAAACATTGCCTTTTATATCCCTAGATATAATAGATTTGTGTAAAAAAAACAGTTTTGACGCATGACATACAATCACCACTGGTGACTGGGTCAGACTGTTTTATGTATTCCTGCTTTCATTTTTTCATGCTTCAGCAGAGCCATTCTTTGCTTGTGCTAACCTCAGCTTTAAGAATTTAACTATGTACGAAAAGCGGTTTAGGGTTGATTGAGGGGACAAACACACGGGAGAAGAGAGGGTAGGGATGGTGGGCTCAACGATTTGTGGCAGCAGATGGTGCTGACATATGGGCCTGTTAGGGGCAAAATAAATAAATAAACACTCACACATAAACACTAAAATGAACTGTGAGCATCACAAACTGTTGGTCAACATAGCCAGCTGAAATATGGCCACCTTTGAATGCCTTCAAACAGTTTTAAAGGTGCCACAGATGAACAAAAACATGCACAACTGTCACACTTTGCATATTTAAAATGACAGAGTTTTAAGGCTTTACATTATTTATATTTATATAATGCATGGTTCTGCTAACCTACTAGTAGCTGAAAGTTTTTTTTTGTTGTTGAGCTGTTTAGCCTATGCATTGACTTCATGAATGATTAACAGACTTCACTCATGCTAAAATAACGCCAGTTATTTTCTTCACCGCTAATATATGTTCAGAACACTTGTCACCACAATCTAAATCAGCTCAAATATATTGACTTTGACATGCATCAGTGGCATGCTAAACTGTGCTGTGTGCAGAATGCAATGCAAAGCAATCACTGCTATGAGTAACACAGTGACTTAATGCTCAAGTTGAGGATACTCATGTCTGCATTCACAGTCTCCTTATTTGCAGAGCACAACTTCTGAGTCATGGTTTAAAGGGATGCCAGATTAGCTGTAATATTAGACTTTATTTGATAAACATATATTTTAACTTTAAAATAAAGACTGTTAAATACTTTTTAGTTTTGTAATTGTTTAAAAATATATTTTAACACGGACAGGGCCATTTTATTTACATACAAAGCATTCTGGGTAAATTATGACGTGGATAGGTCCTCGATGCGAGGCTGCTAGCGAGCTATATCCACCCTGAAGGTTAATCTTGGACAATATCTGACGATAGACTCTTAAATGAAACCAGAGAGCGTTGACAGAGAGGCGAAGGCAGAAACAACTCAGCCTGTAAATGAAAATATAGATGGAGGACAAAAGAGCAGCTTCATGAATTAACCCCTAATTTACACTACATGCGTAACGGCTCCGCTCTGGTCCAACCTCCYCAGCAAATACGCACCCATTATAATCAATGAGAGTGTTTACACTGGCTGCGCACAGCGGCGGTGAGTGGCGGCGAGTGGACGGCAATCCATCAAAATTAGATCCGATCCTATTTCTGCCGGATCTGCACCAGAGTCAATTTTTAAAGATTATGTTGCACCAACAGGAAGAGGAATGAGCAAAACATCTGTATTTTCAAAATAAGACACTATTAGGTGGGATAATTTGTCTGAATAATTTAGAAATCCCAGCTATATTAATCAGTATATGGAAATATTTCTACAGAAATGCTGTCAGAATGTATCGTTCTTTTTGGGAAGCCGATGGAAACACGTAGCATGAAACATATGTGCACACACACACACGATACACGTGGACTTTATTTTGAAATCAGAAGTTTCAGAAAGACGACAGCGAGACAGTTTCAACATAGATACCAAAAGCCTTTATATCAATGTTTTCAGCTGTGTTTGGAGTTAGTCTTTCACAGAATTAATTATTTTTTGCTGTGACTTTCACGTTTATCACTGAATTTATCATGCAATCCCCTTCCTCCACACTCTGTCGGACCGGAGCGGAGCGGACGCTGAATAAATTGAGACACAAATGAACAGCTGCGACCTGCGCACCGCAGCGCAGGGGAGCGGAGACGCATGTAGTGTAAATACAGGGTAAGAACCTCAGCTTAGCCTGTTAGTCTTTGCGCTAGTGTCAACGCTATACTACCTTATATGTATTAACTATATGTATTAATATGCGTTAGCAGGACAAACAAGCTAAACTGAGGTCTTCCATCCATATTTTCAGTTGCAGGCTGAGTCATTTTTGCGTTCCCCTCTCTGTCATGTGGATGGAGGACCTCAGTAACGAGAGGAGAATGTGTAGCGCTGAGCTAATACATATGTATGGTGATTGCGTTGGGGCTAACGCTAAAGCTAACAGGCTAAGCTGAGGTTCTTCTTTCATCAAGCAGCTCTGTTGTCCTCCATCRYTATTTTCAGTTACAYGCTGAGTCATTTCTACCTTCTCCTCTCTGTCAGCACTCTCTGGTTTCATTTAAAAGAGCCAATCGTCAGACATTGTCCAAGATTAACCTTTAGGGTGGATATTAGGGCTGTGTATTGGGAAGAATTTGGTGATATGATACATTTCATGACAGACGGGTCACGATACGATATATCCCAATATATTGCGATACTGTAAGCAAGGTGATATATTGCGATATATTGCGATTATTTTTTGGTCCAAAAATTCTATTAAATAAAAATCTCTTACTGGAAAAAAAATGAAAAACCAAAATTCATTGTCTCAGAAAATTCTATTACATTGACATGCGCTAGCCTTCTCTAACGTGAAGGCTGACTAAAGCTGGAAAAATGAGCACACGAGACACTTAATTTGGTTTAAAATAGAAACATTCTGACAAATAAGTATCTGTTCGTAACCTTACCTCAGCTTAGAAGGATAGAGGGTGTTGGTCTTTTCTGCTCAGATTCAGCTATCGGAGCATGAAGCTAATGTTTACTCACAATGCTAATGCTACCTTTACTCTCTGGTGCTCAAGAGGTAGAGGAGCCAAAGGCTGGCTCACTGCTGCCAACTAGTGGTCAGAGGCTGAACTACAACATAAAAATGAACGGCTGGCAGGAAAGTTGACATTTTAAACCTTAATTAAATATCGATACAGGGCTTTGGAATACGGATACAGTATCGGAAAATGAAATATCGTGATATTTCAGTGTATCAATATTTTCTTACACCCCTAGTGAATATAGCTCGCTAGCAGCCTAGCACCGAGGACCTATCCACATCATCATTTACCCTGAATGCTTTGCATGTAAATAAAATGGCCCTGTTCGTATAATATATTTTCAAACTTTTAGTTGAAAAGTTGTAAAAACTATACAGCCTACAGTATTTTTACAGTTTTTATTTTACAGTTAAAAGGTATGTTTATCAAATAAGTCTAATGGTACAACTAATAGGGCATCCCTTTAAGTTCACAGTCAAAAACAAAGACTTTAACACAAATTAATCAATAAAACCTCAAGTCCACACTCAAACACATGCCCACACTCAAAACCATTGTAAAAAGTAACACCAAAAGTTTTTAGGAGTCTGGAAGAAGTTGAGTAGGTCCTCTGGACAGGTTCTTCTTTGCAGTCTGAGGATTTATAGGTAAACTCAGCCATATGAATGTGATTCTGCCACAGAGAGCCTTACCTGAGTTTTTCGCCAAATAAAACAAAGTGAAACAAAGACATTTATATTTGCGTATTTGAGTATGTTGTGTAGATCCATTGCCTATAAACTAAATGAAATGCTATTGAAATTTCAGATTTTAAGGAAACAAAATGTGGAAATCATTCACAAGGTTGAATATTTTTGCAATCTTCAGTAAGAATTTTGTGCATTTGTGCATGCACAACATTTATTTTCAGTGTTTCAAATGTGCATGCTTCCACACACATTATATATTGGTTGCCTTCATACAGAGGTCACAGAACGTTGAGCTGAATTTCTTCTCTGCTGTGGCATGGTTCAGCTGCTGCTGTGTTTGCCCTCCCTTCCCACTGCTATCTGTGCATTCCCCACCCTTTGTCTGCCTCCTGCCCAAACCCTAAAACCCATGGCTCAGTCAGAAAGACAGCCAAGCTGAGAGAGGTGATATCTTTCAGCAAACAAACAGCTGCTTTGTTCGACACGCTCTCTGTCCATATCAACCTCACACTCGTGATAAGCTCCCAACAAGATCTTCTGTCCAACAAACAAACAATTGAGAAGGATTGAAGGGAAAATACTAATTCTACATGCTTTTCTGAAGCCTTTTTTTTTTCCTGGAGGTGTACATGCACTATAAATAAATGTGTGTACTGTGTCTAAATTCTGAACAATCCATACATCTCATAGTGTAAGTCAGGTTTTAGTCTGGGTATGAGTTTGCATGCTCCTTTCTGTGTGCACACATTTGGCTGTTTTCCAAATACCCTCCAGCTGTGATATGTGGATAGACATCACTGCCTTGTTTCCACTTTATATTCTGTTTGGCTCTGTGCCCTCGTCATGTCTGCAAATTTAATTTGATTGCAGCCGTAATCTGCAAGCTAGTTAATTGACTTTGCCCAGCATTGTTCCCTTTGCTAACTTACAGGAGAGAGGTACCTTGATAAGTTCCAATGTCTTATCCTCTCGCTGCAAACCTGCTCTCACATTGTGTGCTTTTGGTCACAAGAGAGAGCCGGTCTAGTGCTGGGAAAATAATGCGATCCCACCGGAGCTGCCGAGCTGACCACCATTTTTCTGCTATCTTGTTGTCAGAGTAAGCAGGAAGGGCTTCGGTGATGGCCCCCTGACAAATTCAACTCCTATAAAATCCATTTGGTCTGTCAAAGTATCATATGTCAAATTTGTCTCAGATAATTAATTTCATGTAGATCGCATTGCCACAGACAAGCATTTTCTGTGAAAAATATTGTCACCACAATTGCACTTTTAATTACCATGGACAAATGACAACTCTAACCATTAATCCTTTCTAACCTTCACATACAATATACTAAATTGCCTTAATGAAAATAAAAACCAATGATATATATGTAACAATCATTTTCAGATAAACATTCAAAGGGGTTGACGTATTAGTAGATGCCCCTTTATGTATAGGTCTTAGACGTTAAAGCAGAGTAAAGCAAAACTAAATCTTAAAAATAACAAATAAATTGAACCCTGAGCTTTGATGTCACCTGCTGTATTTAGATTTATATCATATTTTTTTAAATTAGCAAACATAAATTAAAGAAAGAAACACAGAAAGTGTTTGATGCTGAGGCAATTATGGTTTATTTTTTATAATTAAAACTGGATTGAAAAGCCTAGAGAATGACACAAACGCATTAAAGGAGAAACTGAATATAACTGCTTTATTGACACTTTGCATCTTTCATTTAAATTTAAATGTAGCTTTAATGTTTATTCCAAGTGAAATCACTCAATATATTTGATGGGCAAACCAAAGAACACACTCTAGCCTGTAGCTCTTTGTTTAAAAGCAAAACTAGCTAAGAATGTTAAAATATTGCCAGTAAATGCTCTTCAACCTGGTATAAACTCCAAAAAAAGTGAATGGCAAAATCCAATTTTGTCAGTTTTAGTGGCATTGTTGGAACATATGTTCCAAAGTAGTTTGCAGTAATTAAAGTGCAGTGAGACAATGACCTAGAATGAGGAGTGCCTCAGGAAGTGAAGCATAATGAGGAACATGCAAGCCTTTCTCTGACAAATTTAGCTCACTTAGAAATGGATCGGTGGCGTTTGAATACTTAACCACGACAACTCAAGTTCAAAAAGTAAGTGTCATTATAAAATGACTGTTCCCCATGGAGGAGGCAGTGATTTATTTTTAGCCAGTCCTGGTCACCAACAAAGGATGAGAAGGCTACACACCCATGCTTACTAACACTCTTTGGTTTATTAACTTTATTGTAACTTGGCAAATAATATCTCATTTGAAGATGAATGTGACAGTAGTCTTGTTTTCATACTTTTTTTCACCTATCAACATGAACTGTGAAAAAAAAAATTGATGCGTCTGACCTACACTGTGTCAGTCAATGGTTTTACGATAGACCCCATGTTTGAGGAGGGAGCTCCACCTGAATAGGGGGTGCCTGGACACACATAAATGCATAGAACTCAAAAACTATTCAACACAGGAGCTACAGATTTTTTTGGGTTATTTTTTTAGCTTTGATGAAGGACTGTCCATCGTGCCCACCAATGAGCACCCCCCACCCCCTCCGGATCCCCTGTGAAGAGGGGGGAAATAAGGTGGGCAACAAATTAATGGGCCTAGAAATGCTTGAATAATAATAATAATAACAACAACAACAACAACAACAACAACAAATAAGAAGAAAAATTGCAGATAAACATTGTAAGCAGTTATAAATAATAAAACAGATTTATTTATTTATTTATTTATTTATTCATTTATTTATTTTTCAACCTGAAAAACACTCTAGGGGACCAAAATAGTACATTTTGCCTATTAAAGGGGACCTATTATGCAAAATTCACCTTTTAAAGGTTTTCTTTACTCAACTTTGGGTATGTACTTCTTAAAAAACAGTCCTAGGACCAAAAATAATGCACCCAGGGGCATATTTACTGTAAGTAAATGTATTTTTTAATGTTTATTAACAACAAGTTTTATACTTCCATCATTTTGTGATGTCAGAAGCCGTACGACAACCCACTGGAACCTGCGTTCAGCCCCTTACCTAGCAACCCCCAGATGAAGCTCCACTTGCTCAGTGGAAAATGCCGTCAGTGTTGTTGTGCAATGTGCAGCTCATTTCACATTAAGCCACCAATAAGGCAATGGGTAGAGTGTTGGACCAGAGAGTGGGAGACCAGGGTTTGAGACCGGCACGGACACAATTATTTATTTTAATTCATTATGAACATGTTTTCTCATGTACCTTTATTGTTTAGCTTATTAAAGCCTTGTTAAAGCCTATTTGTTCGACTTCCTGAGGTATTTTGACCGCTGCTGCTCCCTGCTCTGGTAACAGCATGCAGAGTGAGCGCAGGGCAGAGGAGGGAGAGAAAAAAACAAGAAGCTGTGACCACGACTCTCCCTCTGGGTCTCTCATATGGTTGTACAACGGAGCTTCTGCTATTCTTAGCCACGCTGCTTTGGAGGGCGGCGTTAATGTCAACAGATTTTTGGAGGGCGTTACCAACAGAGCTCATTAACATAAACAGCTCTTCTGAACGGAAGTCAGAGCAGGCAGAACTAGAAAATGGGAAATTTTATTATCAGAGAATTATTTTGCGCATTAAATTGAATGAACATGGTCTGGATAGCCCACAGACATACCATAAAAATTTCTAGGGCCCATAATTGGTCTCCTTTAAGTAATGTTCATTCTAAGTATCTCAGTTTAAAATATACATGTTCAACTAAACTTTTTAAGTTGTAATTTTGTAAGGTTATAAGTCAGAAATTATTAAACTGTCATTTAAGTTGGTTTTACTAAAGCAATGGAAACTAAAAAATAAAAAGCTTAACAAATACACATACATTGTCAATTATAACGTTTTACCCTCTGCATGCTGAAATATCAAAACGTCATGATTTTGTTTTGTCTTGCAAACCTAACAAAATCTTGATGTCATCAGGTTGGTCTTTAAGTAGGCCACTGTTCAGTAAGGGGTCTTCTATAACCACTTTAACAACATTTAACTGTGGATCTGCTGTAGTGTTAAAAACTGATGGACCACAATTTAAACAATTCTTACAAATACATTAATGATAACAGAAACAAAAATAAAAGGGTAAACTGCAGGTACCTATGTAAACGCAAATGCAGTGATTCCCTTTCTGGAACCACAGCAGTGTTCAATGATTCTGAACAAAGTTAACCTTGTCCATGACAAACTAGACAAACACAATGTGGGTTAATGGCGCTAAGAGTCAGATCAATTGTGCTGGTTTACATTATGCTGTTCACTAGCAGGTCCACTATTCAGAGCAAACAAAATCAAACTGTCCCTGGCCTACTTAGATAAATAAAAGAAAACCCATTAGACAGGGACTATGGTTTCAGGATGCTGATTGAAAACAAGTCGATTGCTCAAATTAAAGCAATGTTTACGGTAGAATAAAAGACTGCAGATTAAACCGCCAACAGTGTGAAAAAGGCAAACAATTAATAAAAAAGGCTGCAATAAAGGAAAAGCTCATGAGTGTGAGCTTTGTTACCTTTGAACTCTTAGCAGCAAACAGGTAATGGTCTACCCCATGTGAATTAATTAGTAATAATGCTGAAGTTTTCATTAAAGCACTCAGTTAATTATTGAAATGCATCTGCCTGGGCAGGAGAACACATGGGATAAACATTAGCAAAACTTTGACAGACATGTTCCCTTTTTTTTCCCCCCATTGGGAACCAATATGCACACACAAGCATCATTCATTCAGAACAACTTACGGGTTGCCATAGTCCCAGACAACGCACTGAGGATCTGATGTACCCTGCAAGATAGAGAAGAGGGGAGAGGGGTGGGGGAGATAAGCTGTTATTGCCAGTCGAGAGGATGAGTGAGAGAGAGAAGGCGGCGAAGGAGGGAGAAGACAGAGTAGCTCGTTGCCAGAGGACAAAGAGTGATGCTGCATGGGCGATGGAGAGAAGTAAACAGACAATGAAAGAGAAGGATTGAGACGGACGGCGAGAGCAAGAGATGGAGAAAAAGTCATTGTCATAGAACGGAGTAGCAAATAACTGCTACTGCTGCAGGAAGAAAAAAAAAGGAGGCGTGTGAATTATGAATTTAAAGGCACTGGAAGCAACACAAGGATGCATTTCATGATCACAAACAGCAAACACGCTTTAGTGGGGAAGCTTTAAAGTTATTTATGTAACGTTAGAAAACAGTAAAGGGCAGCAACTGCCAGCCAGTTTGAAAAGGAGTAGCTTGCTCCTCAGATGAATCCTAAGTCCCCTTAAAATCTGTAAACGATATAAAATGTTTCATAACTGGGCAAAGAAAGTCGATCAGTTGTTCAAAACAAACAAAACGTGATGTGATATCAGCTCACTCTTAATCCGTTGACTCGCTAGAAGTGAACGCCGATAACTGGGGTCAAGTGGTAAATGAATCATGTAGTAATCGAAGCTCAGTGGCAAAGGAAGACTCGCTATGACTCAATCAGTGAATCAATCAGGGGATCAATATCTTTAACTGACTCATCACAATTGGTTACACTGGAGATTCTAAGTAGTTCCTGGACTGATTACCTTTTAATGGATTGTCTCTGTCATTTCAACCTCAGGGTTAACACTAAAGGTGTCTGCTTTAGATCAGGTCGTTTTTTTTTTCTTCTTTTTTTTTTCTGTCTACAAAATGAGCCACTCGGGTTGTAGTTTGAAAAATCGGCAACTTCTGAAAGAGCGTTTGGGGGATGCAGCTAAGCGCCCAAAGCTAAAATGTCAGTAGTACACAGAGCTGAAGTGGAGGAAAATGGATTCAGTTTGTTGAGTTGGGGACTTTGCCTTTGAGCTCCCCCTGATGGCAAAAAGAATTATAGCAGAAGTTTAACATCCAGGCAGCAGTGTCCATTATAAATAAATCATAAAAGAAAAGATGTGCACTTTAAGAAAACTTACTCCAGCCTGGGGAGAATTATTAGAAATTGCTTTCTCTAGATTGAAAAGCTAACTGATTTGCTTTGTTTTAAAAAGGTAAAATAAAAAAAAAGAAATAAAGAAGGTAATGCACTTTCAATTCAGTAGTGTGATGATTTATTCCTCTAAAGGCAAGGTCACCCACTCATCTCTGAGCAGTACAGGAGTGTTCTCTTACGAATCAGTGCATCCGTGACTGGACCTGAGAGGATGAGATGATGTAAGGTTCATGTACACAGGATCGGAGAGGAAATGACGAGGACTGATGGATGAAAGTGCTTTGTTCTGCCGTACACGCAGGCAACCGTCACCAGTGTTGGATGTCCCTGGGCGTGCATTATCGCGGCGAGCTCTGTTAGCGTTCAACTATCAATCACTAAGCGTCATGTTTACTTCAGCACAAGTGACACTTGAGTACTCGCACAATGTCTGCCTCTTTTTTAGCACCGATACTGTACCGCGCGTGGTGACACTGACTGCTCAACTGACGCCTCTCGAAGAGGGAAGCAGCGCACGCCTCAACAGCAACACCGGCATCTAACTTTGAGGTCTTCCTTTTATTTTGAAAGAAAACAGCCGTTTTATTCAAGGTACTTGACACCACATGTGGTGATGAATATTGGCTGTGAAGATGGTAAGCTTATCAGATGAAAGGAGTTAATGTAAAAGAACATGACCGCAGTGGATCAGGGATTCTTAAAAGCCTTCCACGTCCTATCAAAGATTATAGATTTAGAAAATGAAATGAAGCAATCAGGATGATGCTTTTAACTGATGAAAGTCACCCACTAGCTGAGAATGAACATCCTAGAGAGGTTCAAGCTCAAATCCATAAAGCCTTTGTCTTTTGTATTTAAATGGTGACAACCGGCATACATTGTACTGGTCTGCGGTAGAGATATGGGGCTTTTGGACCTCCTGCGTTGCACTCATCATTAAAGACACAAACAAATTGGAGCACCGGGGATAAGGATGGGCAGCCTGACTTGAGCAGATGTCCTCTATGTGAAGACATGACCCTGCACATTCCCTCTGAGAGTGAAGCGCACAGCAGCTGTTGTTGGGCCACTGCTGAGGCAGCTGGATGGTTCTACATAAGCTGAGGTCAATGACACAGTTATTTGTGTGTAATACATTTTTTCAAGTAATTGACAAGAAAAAAATGGTAAGTTTCTTTAACTGTACCCTTATTACCATGTAATTACAAGGTAGTTAAAAAACTGTAATTAAATGGTAATTACTACATTATTGCATGTAATTACGTGGTAAATACGGTACAGTTTTACAATGTAATTAATTGTCTGCAGTAATGTAGCACTTATCTGGTAATGTATTATAATTCACTATGTAACATCTAAATAAATAGTAGGTAATTTGGACAGTTTTAAAGTTATATTTTATTGCAATTAACCACTAACCCCAAAAATTAGTTGCATTCTTTTGGTTATAAATATAGTGCTGAGTTACTATTGATCAGTAATTTGATTGTAGTTACCCAATAAAGGTAGTTTTACTAACAGTAGTTTTTTTGTACCCTAATTATCATGTAATTACATGGTAATAAGGTAGTAAGTACATTTGATTACAATTTTATTACCTTGTAATTACATGGTAGCAAGGGTATCATAAAAGAAAGTGTTACCAAAAAAAAAACTACTTGTAATTGCATTAAATAAATTGTTTTGCCAATTACGATTGTGCAACTTACAAAAAAAAAATCCAATTTAGGTTGTAGGATTTCAATTGCTTTTTCTAAATTCATTTAATGGCATATATTTTAGACATCCATCCATCCATCCATCCATCCATCCATCCATCCATCCATCCATCCATCCATCCATCCGTCCATCCATGATTTTCATTATTAAACCAAATTTGGAGCAATTCAAAATTACCTCATTTGATTTAGACAAAACTAAATCTCATTTAAAAAGCATGCAATGTTCCATTAAATTGCTCCCGTCTTTAGGTGGAATTAGGTCTGTTGTGTTATTTTTTTCTCTACCACTTTCATGTTTGTTTGTTTGTTTGTTTTTTCTTTTTTATATGCAGCCTTTGAATTGTTTGCAAAGTAGGTAATGAATTACCATCAATTAAGTGAATTGTTTCAGTGACTCGAGCCTGAACACAGAGACAAGGGGAGACATTTTGTCTTTAAAGATACATAAAAGAGACACAAAGGAGACACAGAGCTGTTAATAAGCATGTTTATGGGAAGAACAAACTGCTCCATTTAAGCAGCCACAAAACCCATGTCAAAATTCAAACTGTGTACTTATGATGATTCAATAAACAGACAAAAAACATCTAATGGAATGAAAAAATAAATAAATACTACATGGATTTTTGCTTTGGTGTAAGTTTTTTAAGCATAACTCATTAAGGTAGTAGTTATTTTTTCTTATGTATGTAATAGATTGATTAGCATAAAACCTAAAAGAGATTTAGCAAATAAAACATTTTGTTTTATTTTATTTTTTTACATCCTTGAGAAACAAATGAAAGATGTGATCTTATGAGTGGAGATGACTGAACTCATGCCAAGCAGAGTGACAGATTAGGTGATGCCCCCACCACCACCTGAGGTCCCTTCAGTCGATCAGGTCTAAATTCAGCAATGCTAGGTACCCAACTTGATGAGATCAGCTGAGTACCTTAATACACTGTGTCCTGGAAAAATAAATTATCCTTTAAAGTCCCACATTTCTTCTCAGGCCAAGAGTCAGTGACCTCTTTTGCTTACCTTAAAATGTCATCATGTTTTATGATTTTACTCTTTATCTTCTGTTTTCTCGCAGACAAAGTGTTTTAAGATCAGGACAATATCTGTTTGAAGTAATCATTCTTGTTGCTGTTTATCAAACATCACTCTCTCCTTGGCCCAGTTTCGGCACCAAGAGAGATGTTTATTGTCTTTCTGGATAACATTCTGTATAAATGTATGTATTGGAAACTGCCTCAGGGCAGGATGGATGGATGGATGGATGGATGGATGGATGGATGGATGGATGGATGGATGGATGAATGGATGGAAGGATGTCTAAAATGGATGCCATTAATTTAATTTAGGAAAAACAACCACTGCCCTGTGTGACATGATGTGTGTCTTGCAATTGCAATAAACCCTGTTGACCATTTCACAGAGTACTTTTTATTCTTGGATTTTGTGTTTCTGTCTAGGTAAAATAAAGATTTCCACGATGTACTGAACAACCTTTTTTTTCCCTCCATTAATAGATTATTTTTGTTCATCTCTGACAGCACCGGCAGATTCTAAGATGACAATGCCAGGATTCATCAGGCTCAAATGGTCAAAGAGTGGTTCAGGGAGCATTAGACATCTTTTTTATGCATGGGTTGGTCACTACTGACTTTAACTTTACTAAAAATCTGGAGAAAAGAAGGCATTTTGCAGTAAAATTGCTTCTCTGTTAGGAATCGCTGCAAAAATTTAATGCAACTTCAGAAGGAAAAATTAGATGTGACATTGCGTGAGCTTAAAAGGCCTAAAAGATAGAGAATGCGTGGCATTATAAAATCTAAAATATTTCTGCAGGAAGTCAGGAAACCTTTACCTCTATTGCATCCCTTTTCATTTGGATAAATCTCTTGTAAATCCCACCTAAACTTGAGTAATTGAAGAAGTAAAACTCTGAAGTACCCTTTTGAGGAGGACAACATTGGCCTCATGACCACTGGTTTTGTGGATATGAGCATCTGCTGTGCCCTCACTGCCCAAGCCCTGAGCTGCATTGTGTGCCAGAGAAGCGCCTGTCCTCAGCAGGAACCTCCGGTTTGCTGAGCAGCCCAGCATGCTAGGATCAGCATTAAGACATCCTGCTTTAGACAGAGAATGTCCGCCCTGCAGTACCTTCCGTTTGCCAAAAAGTGGTAAAAAGCAAAATAAAAATAAGTTCAAAAATGCATATAATGACATATAAATAAAAATGCCCTAACTGTGTAATGAATCGGCAGTTTACTGGGCAGTAGAATGGCAAGGAATGGAAACTATACTGAATGAGTTATTCATTATAAAACACAGTGCTGTATTTTGGGCCGTTAGAATCTGCCACCATCTGAAACTAAATTCACTGGGAGATTTTAGGATGTATGCACATATAGATTCATTGGTGCAGGACCATCAAATATCTTGAACAGCAAAAAGACTAATGAAACTTATCAAGTTTGTAGACCATGCCTCTCATCAAACCAACACTTAGTCAATTCCACTGATGAAGCCCGTCCAGTTGTTAGGAACCAGACTCGACTGTAATATAAACCAAAATAGGCATCCGGAGACACGACAGTATAAGAAAGTCAGAAAGGTCTGTATTTGTTCAGCCAATTTGACAAGCTCTACGGCACTTTATAGAATGCAGCATTTCTGTTTCCTCTGATTTTGGACAGCATGGGTCATCGGGGACGGAAATATTCCATTAAAGGCTTAAATTCTTTTCCATGGTCAAAAGTTGCACAGTCCACAAATGCAAAAATAAAGACGAAAAAAAATTGCAAACCCTCGCATAAGAAAGTACTACATAGAGCGTAATTTACATTTCATGTTGCACTTTGAAGTAAATAGGATAACAGGAAAATTTCTGGTGTTTCTACTGAATAATTCTGCAAAGTAGATTGGAAAATTTTAAAGACAGAGGATGTTCCCACTGGTCTATAAAAGCCTGGTTATATGTGCCGAGGCTTGCTTTAGATGAAAGTGGTTTATATGTATATATATATAAATGCATCTTTACTTACATTTAAAAGTGGTGACAGCTCCACCACAACCATGGGCTCACTGGGCTGTAGTTCAGGTCTCACTGTCACGGTCAGGATCTTAGAATTGATCACTGCAGGGTGACTGCAAAACACAAAACACACACAAATCAACTGTTTTGTACATTCAATTATGCATGTGAAGCATCATAAACAACCCAAATCCCTACACATACTAATGCTTTTCAGGATTTCTGAGTGAGTTTGCATTAATACTGATGTGGTTTTAAAAAAAAGAAAGCCTAATGAGAGAGGAGGAAAGCTGAAGAGAGTGCCTCAGTAAGAACAGAAGGCTGTGCTTATTAACATTCAGCAGAGCTAGAGAGGGAAAAAAAGGTTCTAAAAGATCCAGCTCATCCACAACCAAGAGCACTGACCTGAATAAAAGGGCCCAGGGCCAGCACAAACACTATATCACAGAGGACTTCTGACAACCCCCTGATTTCCTCTAACTTCTAATTTTGCAAGTTCTAGGCAAGTTTCAGAACATATTAGGTCCCTGCCTGTTCACATTGTATTGTACACTTTCAAAAGTACACTGGGGAAGTTAAAGAAAAAAATATATATCTAGGGGCATCTTGGAGGGGAAAAAGTACTTATTTGTGTGGTGAAGAAACCAAGTTAGAGGAGAAACAAAGACTTTATAAGAGGACAGACAGTTGGAGATTAGAGGATGGAACAAGATTAAGGAATGTTAGACCAAAAAAATGGGCACCGAAACAAAATGAAACTGAGAATGAAAAAGGAAATAAGTAAAAAGCAATACTTGAAAAGGTGAAAGAAGACCTTAAAAAGTGTCACGTATTAAGTTCATTGTTTTAAATCTTAAAAAAAAAAGCATTTCCACCCTACATTGCAAAATTTTAAACACAGCTTGTGTGTTTTCTAAGCCCTGCAAGTCAGTTATGAAGACGACTCACAGCTACCACCACATCGTCATTTAGCTCAGTATTTGTAAAATTAACCGAGTTATAGCGATTTATGTGCTTATTCCTCAAATTGTTCTGAAAGCCATCTAGAATTGAGTCGACTTGAGAAATCATTATTTTCTGAGTTTCTTTTGAAATCCATCCAGTATTGTATGAGATATTTTACTAACAGGAAGACAAAGTTTATTTCAATATGTTAAAGCCAAAGTTTCCAACAAATATATTTTCTTTTTTTTTCAAGCAATCTGTTGTGAAAGACTTTCATTTAAGACCAAATCAAAATTTAGCCATGAAAGGCAGTGAATAATGGAGTGTGGGAGCTGATGTACTTACATTGGTCCAGGTAAGATGTTGCCCAACGTTCTGTACAAAATGGCACCAATGACGTAGTACATTGGGGATTCTATGTCTGATTCTGTCTCTGAAAGAAAAAAAAATGCTTCAGTTCACTCTATAAATCAGTACATTTGAAATGTCACAATGTTATATTTATTTTATATGAATGTGTTTTCCAATAAATAAATGCACTCTTCATCATCACTGACTTCTATCTACCTATCAAGCAAATCAGCATTTCAATATCTCATATTCTTAGGGTGAAGCACAAAAGAGAAGTAATTACTTAAAGATCAAAAGGAAAAAAAATTGTATAGGTCCTCTGGACGGGTTCTTCTTTAATGAAACGTTTCGTCTCTCTTTCAAGAGACTTCTTCAGTCTGAGAGTTTCAGGCAAAATTCAGGCTTTTAAGTCCTGCCTCCAGGTGACTGATACTCACATCACATGGCTATGGTTCACAGGTGACTGATACCCACATCACATGGCTATCATTCACAGGTGACTCATACTCACATCACATGGCTATGGTTCACAGGTGACTGATACTCATAGCCATGTGATGTGAGTATCAGTCACATGGAGGCAGGACTTAAAAGCCTGAATTTTGCCTGAAACTCTCAGACTGAAGAAGTCTCTTGGAAGAGAGACGAAACGTTTCATTAGAGAAGAACCCGTCCAGAGGACCTATACAATTTTTTTTTTCCTTTTGATTTTTTACCTGGATTACTGAGATGCATCAGGACATTACTTAAAGATGTTACAATACAATTGAAATGTAAAACATGTGCGTTGGGAGCCCTTAAAACAAGACTGAAGTTTTCTGAAAATTGCAAATCTTTTTTTTAGAGAACTCATTTTTAAAGTTGACAGTAATCAACAGAAATCACTGGTGTTTTACAGATAATCCATAATGTAAAAAAAAACATTATCAATAATTGGAAGTCAGAGTAAGTTTGCAGAAAACAAATTGATTCTCTTCTAAAAAAAATATTTGTTAAAATATTCCACTCAGTCAGCTCACAGCTTGTCAGCCAGCAAGACAGTTTGAGGCCGTGGGTCTTATCAGAAACAAAACAATAACAACCCTCTCAGCAGCTGCTGTTCAGGATGCTCTTAAAAAAAATCACCCTCTTAAAGTCACATGTGCATACAGTTGGGTCTGTATATTGGGACACTGACACAAATGTTGTCTTTTTAATAAAAAAAAAATGTTAAAAGTAAATGTTGTTTACTGAAACTTATTTGTTATAGTGATATGATGTAATGAACATAAAGTCCAAACATTAAGCTTTCATTTGAGTCTATCCGCATTCAAATTTGATGAAGGGTTTAGGAGTTTCAGCTCCTAAACATGTGCCACCCTGTTTTAAAGGCTGAATAGGTTTGTGATTTTCCCATTACTTTGCTGACTAAAACATAGGTCAAAGATTTTGGGCGAATAAAAATGTTTTGTATTAACTACCTACAACAAAATAAAACAATGTAATAGTTTAAAAAAATAATGCCATAGTTTTCCTATTACCTTCTACTACACACAGGTTTTATGAAAAATAAATACAATGATGTAACAATGTATCAAAAACTAAAGCATGCCAATATTATTAACACAAGAAAAAATACCTTCCATTGCACACTGTCATATTCAAAACTAATGACTAACTCCACACTGTTTGAAAACTCTGCACTGCTAACTTTAAATTGCATTTTGTGAAAAAAATACAGTCAGAAGTTCAAATAAAGTGCAAACAAAATAATCAGTCTCATAACACTAGTACCAATCTGAAACCAATACTCATCTTGATATCAATACAATCGATAAGATTGGTACGCCTGCCCCTAGTCACAACTTGCCACTGCCAGCTACAAAGGTTGGACAATATTCTTACAGTTATAGCAGAAGAAACAATACACACTTATTTGGGCAGGCAACTGCTACAAGAGAGTGACATATTTGTTTTCATGTTGACATGGAAAACAGGAAGTAGACAGCTTTAAAAATTCAAAAGCCAAAATGTCTCCAGGAAGGAGTAAACCCAACAATCTGTCAAAAAGGCTGAAATGTTGCTCTTTGGGCTAAAAAAAAAACACATCATCTGTTCATTAGAAGAACAAACCAGTGAAGATCTCAGCTGTCTCATCAACCAACAGTTCCAGTCTGATTTACATGTGCTCTTAACGTGTTGCTGACAATCGCTCTGTTGACTTCATCACAAGAGAAGTTGATAAATTGCAGTGTCTGCCTGGAGCATTTGACAGCTACACATTCAAGCTAATTGTCTTAAAAAAAGGCAAGTCAGGTGCACAATCTGGTTGTGCACATTGTGTGGGTGGAGAAACTGTTTGCGTCAATTTGTTTGCAACCAAGCCGTCGGTTGCTCACCTACTGCACAGCCGTGACCTGCTGTGACACAGAAGCCTCATTAGCAAAACCAAGACCACCACTGAAATCCAGTGAGTTAAAAACAAAACAAAAAGAGACGAAAGGAGGGAAAAAATAACAACAAAGGGAATTCAGTGCTTCTGGGCTTTTATGCTCTTGCTCATTTGTCTTCGAGCTTATTTAAAAGTAACTCTTTCCTTCTTTCTGATCCTTATCTGCTTCCTTATCCAACTCCTTTGTTGCCGTTTCTGCTTTGCACCGACCAATTTTTCTACTTTTTTTTCACTTATTTCTGTGGTCCCTCTACATGTCGCCACGCCTGCTATCACTCCATACGCTGTTCCATTGCCTAAAAAGAGCTGGAGTTTCCATGGTGCCCATCTGCAAAATGTCACTTTTTTCCTCTCTCTCTCAAATGAGGCACAAGGAAGCAGACAGGAAAAGTACAAGAGAAGGTATTCATGTCGAGCGGGGCCACTCCCTTTATTGCCCTTTTACGCCGAGAAAAAAAGACGGAGGGGCACGAGCAAAGAAAAGGGAGAGAAGGAAACAGAGGGAGGCTGATGGAATCAGACATAAAGGGTGACTCATCTAAAATCTGTCTGCCTGCTGCCTAAAAGGTAATGCTCAGGGAGAGAGTTAGCTACGCAAGACAGATGCAGAAAAAGGAAGAGACAAAAAGAACTCAACAGTGGGGCAAAAAGCAATTTTGAGACGGTGAGGAGGCACAAAAAAAACTAGATCAAAGTCAGCATGAGAAAGTCTGTGAGTTTGATGGAACCTAATTGGACAGTGTCTGCGAAGGCATGCAAATGAGAGAGTCAGTGTATTATGGGTAAATGGTAAATCAGTATGTGAGGGGGTGGCACTCCTACGCCGGGGAATGATTAATACCGCAAAAGCACTCAATCACAAAACTCTAATTTCCTACGAACTGAGTTTTCGTCACTCCCGCCTCACTGCACATCGAAATGATTGGTGGTCAGCCATAATCCAGTAAAATGGCAAACCACCAGTCACCAGCTGTGAACTCTAATATGCCATTTATCAAGAAAAGATATGCTCAGTGTTGATGCTAAGCCAGAATCTGTCGTTTTAATCAATTATTAAAAGCTACATCCAAACAGTTACTCTGTTTTCTCAGTCTATGCAACACTCCTTTATTTTCCAGTCTTAAAAACACACAACTCAAGGCATTTAGTTGTGTTAATACAAAGTGATTATTGTAGTCCCATAATACGTCTGAATTTTAAGATCTTGGGAAAAGTTAATTGGTGTACAAAAAAAAAAAGAAGAAAAAAGAAAAACAACAACAAAACCGTTTGGTCTCAGTAAGGATCTGGTTCATGTTTGTGAAACATGAGATTACAGTTAATATAGGCTAATCAGCCATAACTCAAAAACCTGTATCTAATTTTATCTGCACTATAATATTAAGGTTACTTGTTGTGCATGTGTGTGTTTAGTTGTGACCCACGCAGAGTGAGACAGTGACTATCACGACTGTTAATTTGCTTATGGCAACCTGTCATTGTGTGACCACACTATAGGCCCATAGACAAGATGGGATGAGCCATTAGCCAAATATGTCTTGAAGATATTTCTCTTTTTTTTCTGTAAGTTAAAGAAGACCTAAAGGTAATAGTTACATCCATGGATGTATGCATGATCATAAAACTATTCCTCATGTCACTGAGGGAGTTGAACAGAAGCTTGTTCTTGACTGTGGTTTTTCTCTCCCTCTGGTACCAGATAATAAGGGTCTTTGATGGCAGTTTAATGTGTCTTTGGATTATTCTTATCCGAGGTTTAGTACCAGAAAAAAAAAATCACAACACCTATGACAAGCAGTGTGAGTAATACTGTTTGTAACAATACAATGTTCTGCTGAAAGAAGTCTACGTCTTTGCATACTACTTGGATATTTGCTACCTGTTTATCATTTTAGAAGTGGTAGGCAGTAATAGGAATTTTTGTATTGATCCAATACTAAGTAAATGCAAAACTAATATTGCCAATCCCAATGCCGATATGTGTTATGTTCATTGAATGTTTCTTGGCTTTTACCTTTATTTAGTCAATTTTGATAAAATAGGCAATATTTTTGGAAAAAATGTTTTGTATTAAATAACTACAAAAAAGGCAACAAAAAACTACTTCCATTTCACACGGGCATGATGAAAAGGACAAAAGGCTAACTCCAAACAATTTGGAGACTCTGCACTAGACTTCATGAAAAATAAAGTCAGTAGTGCAGATAAAGTGTAAACAAAAAAATCAGTCTCAGTGAATTATTATCTAAAACTGAAAACAATCTCAGTGTTGATAGTACTAAGATTGATATGGCCACCCCTCCATTTCAGACCATTTACACCTAATGCATGACAAAAAACAATAACAGCTACCTACTAATCAAAGCAGGTGTAAACCTAAATGGATCCACAATTAGTTGTAAAATTAAACTTTATTTGATAAACATTTATTTTAACTTTAAAATAAAGACTGTAAAAATACTGTAGGCTGATTAGTTTTGTATTTTTTATATAACATATTTTAACACGGACAGCCTTTTTATTTCCACGCAAAGCATTCTGGGTAAATAATGACATCAACTAGGTCATTGGTGCGAGGCTGCTAGCGAGCTATATCCACCCTGAAGGTTAATCTTGGACAAAAAGTTTAAAATTTATAAAAACTTAACATCCTACAGTATTTTTACAGTCTTTATTTTACAAAGTACATGTTTATCATATAAAGTCTAATGTTACAACTAATCGGGGATCCCTTTAAGAAAACTACTTTCAATTGTTCCAAAGAGTACAAAAAGTGGAAAATGATCATTTCGCCTCTAAAGTCCTGACATACAAATACTAAAAATTTGAAGCCTCTTCACAGGAGCCCCAACCCAATGTATTCTTTAATAAACCATTTATTCACATAAACCATTCATAAATTACCAATTGAGCTGGCCACGTTCTGTACTGACGTTAGCTTTCAGCTAAAAGGTGTGTGGAATGAAACTTAACTGTGTTGGTGTGGAGCACTACACTTGTAATATGTGATGGCCTTTTCTTTCATATCTGTTTATGTCTATTTCATATTGTATATCCCATTTCAAGGGGTTGCACTGATCATGTGCCATCACTGCATCAGATTCTTGAGCTGCAAAGACAACTTTTCAAATATGGACTGGTGACTCTAATTATCTTGCTTGGTGGCACAAAGGCACAACATTGTTGGACTGGTTTTTAACTACCATCCAACCTCAATCCATTCATAAATCCCAGGTGGTGGTCAGAAGGTGTCCAAATCCTGATTTGAAATGTTTTGTGAAAGTGCCCAGGATTTCCAGTACCTGACACTGCTAAATCTTCTTTATTCATGCCCTGACTGCTCAGGATGATGAAACCCAATTGTTAGGCACTGGTCATATTTGTTATGGTTAACTTGTGTGAACTGAATTAATAAACGGCATTTCAATCCATTTGATAGATTAATAGCTGAGGCATTCTCTTGAGATGGACACAGGCTTACTCATGTATTGCATCATCTCTTGCTGGCATAAATGTGGAATCGACTGGTACAACTTTCTGTATTAATCATTAAAACTTGTTATAAAACACCAGACTAACACAGGCTATTCTGTCTCTTTATATATGTATACCAGTTTTGAATGAAACAAAATGTTCAATTATTATGAAGAACCCTTGGCATAACTTGTCATACCCTCAAAAAAATAGATTTTGGAGTTTTTGGAGTTGGACATTACTCTTGCTTTCAATCACACTTCAAGGCAAGTGTTAAATGATCTGCAAAAAAAATGCTTGTTTGGAAAGCTTTTAGAAACTTGCAGGGAAACCTATAATTTGGAGCTTGACCTTGTTTGCCTCACGTGTTTACAAAAAAAAAAAGATGGTCAGAGCAAAGATGACACAACCCATACAACTGCAACAGCCACATTTAAGATACATACGCAAGGCTTAAATAAACATAATTATCTCTTAATACACCATAGTTTAATTCTGTTTAAAACAGGGATACCAGCTGAACTGGAAAAATTGTACTCTCGAAAAGCTTGGTTTCAGAACTTTCACTTGAACCAAAAATGAAATAATCGGAAACAGTAACACGTTAAATGCCCCAACTGCTACAGCAATATAGAGTATTTAAAATGAAGATGGTTGTTGACTTGCACATGTATTTAGAGCATATCTTTGCACAACTAATAAGTGAAGTGTGATGCATGTGTGTGTTGCTGTGAGGAAGGAGTAGACAGTGACGAAAGGGAAGAAGCTTCTCACATCAAAAACTCAGCTAAGAGCAGCCCCAGCCTCTGCTCACTGAAGCGGTTCATGAACCTATCAAGTGGCTACATATATGTGAGCCAACATTGTGTGTACGTGCACACACAAGGGTGCCAATGTGCCTTCATGAGCATGTTTAAGCTGTCCATCTGAGATGGGCTTTCATTACGGGGTAAATGAACCAACCAAACTAAAAGCAATCAGATGAAGACCTCAAATTGTGGCTTCACAATGAGAAAGGGCATAATTCCCACCGGGACAAAGACTGCAAATATTGTCATACCCTAAAAAGGCTACATGCAGTTTGGAGGCAACAATTTACCAAACTGTGCGTGCTGAAATGGAAATGGCATGTGTTGAATATCGTATGAGAGCGTCCCTGGGTAAATGTGGTGCAGCTGCGCTTTTTGTTTCACACTAAGCAAGGTATAAAGCAAAACATTTACCAAACCAAACAACACGAATAATGGGCAAAAACAAAGGGTTTAAATGACAACAATGCAACAGCTTCCTCAACACCTTGGAGAGTACCTTCAACAAAACCCCAATCAACAACTTGAAACAAATCAGTCACAGACCTGAGACAAGCTAGGATATGCTAGGTGACTTAGAAAAAGCACAGTGCATTAGGAAATTAACAAAGAAAAAATTCTGTGAGATGTCCCATGATGTCTTAGATGCCAATCAAAGAGTGTCATTGGTCTAAGTCAGAGGCCAAAGGAAGCATGACTGTTTTGGCTGGCAACCTGTCGGAACTTTAATTTAGGAAAGGGAATGGGGTGCCAGACAGAAATTCTGCCAGTATAATTTCCTGTGGGATGTGACCTTTGCCTTTGGTGGGAGTGGATCACATCTGCCACAGTAATTCTCTTATCTAATATACACCCCTTCTTCTCACCCGCTATTTCTTTTCACTTCTTCTTTTAGCTTTAATAGTTTCTTTTTGTTTATTATGCTTTATGTTCTCATTTCTTACTTTTTTGCATTTGGCATGTATATATATATATA
>NW_013952630.1:692794-699726 GCF_001266775.1 Austrofundulus limnaeus
GAAGGCCAGGTAACCACACCTAGTGCCTCTGGCACTACACTGCAAACTTCTGTGCAAACGATGTACAGTAACTACTAAATTAAATCCTTTACTCCAGGGGTGTCAAACTCCTGTCCTCGAGGGCCGCTATCCTGCATGTTTTAGAGGTTTTCTTGCTCCAACACACCAGATTTTGATCGCTGGGTAATTAACAGGCTTCTGCCCAATTTGAAGAGTTAATTCAATCACTGAATCAGGTGTGTTGGAGCTGGAAAACCTCTAAAACATGCAGGATAGCGGCCCTCGAGGACTGGAGTTTGACACCCCCTGTTTTAGACCATAACATCCCTTTCAGACAGCTTCTTCTTGCATCCACAGTTAATCCTGTTGGATGTGGTTGGTCCTTCTTGGTGGTATGCTGACATTACCCTGGATACCATGGCTCTTGATACATCACAAGGACTTGCTGTCTTGGTCACAGATGCACCAACAATTTGTCCTCTTTTGAACTCTGGTATGTCACCCATAATGTTGTGTGCATTTCAATATTTTTCAGCAAAACTGTGCTCTTACCCTGCTAATTGAACCTTCACACTATGGTCTTACAGATGCAATGTGCAAATAATGAAGATTGTCCACCAGGTTGGTCCAATTTAGCCATGAAACCTCCCACACTAAAATGACAGGTGTTTCAGTTTCATTGTCTAACCCCTGTTAATATACTGTATGTGTGTATGTGTATTTCTGGGTTAACTGAAGCAACAAAAAACATGAGTTCTGACAGTTTGCAATGTCCCTGTGTTCTTCGGAGTGAACTGACATCAAAATTGCATGAAGACTTGATGCTTTCAAAGGAATACAGCAAACTTCCATACAGCTAAAAGGCATGCATCTTCCTACAAAGCCCTTTAGGGCCATTTCACACTCTAGATCCTTCTCAGAGTTATCTTTTACCATTTTTGAGACCTTCAGTGAACCTCAGGGAGAACGATTTCTTAGAATGTAAACTGTCAGAGGGGAATTTGTGTTAGTTCTTAACAAGCTTGGTTAAAAAAAAAACATTGAGAATGGTAGGCCATGACAGATTTTTAGATATATTTTTTGTAACATTTTTGCATTTCTTTTTCCTATTTGCCTGAAAGACAAAACGCTTTACTTATTCCAAGGCTGAATACATTTACTACAATGCTTACCCCACCATACTGTATACCCCTTAATTCCAAGTCAGAAAATCAATTGATTCAAATATTCAATTGCTACATGAATCATTTCAAAAAGTCAATATGACAATGGTTGTCACCCATCTACATAAACAGACCTAACATCATCACTTTTATATACAGTATAGTGTGTAGAACTATTTATCAAAACTGCAAAAAACGTCATGTAGAACATTTATATCTTATTTAGAAAGCCAAACCTAATCCTAAGTCAAACCAAATATGACACATCTGTACATGTCTAATAAAATCTTAGTTGTTGTGACTGTATAAAAATAAAAAAATACATTAATTTAAAAAGTCTAATGGAGAAAAGCAAAGCCAATTTCAGTATATCTATGCCTATTAGAGGTAATTAATAGCTTGATTTGGTTTCCAGCTTTTAAATTGAATACATCAAACTAAATAGTAGTGTTTTTCATGAAAGTAATATTTTTAGTGAATAAAATATGTACTTTTGTGATCCCTGGAGATGAGAGACCAGTTTTGGCTAGTCTTTTATTTATTTATTTTTAGTTTTGCTCATAATCTTTTACTATGTGACTGAATTGCTGCTGTTCCTAAATGCATCCACTTCCTAATAATACAACTTACAGTTAGCTATAGAATATTCCGTAAGAATGAAATTCCACAAACTGTTTTGCTAAAAAAAAGTGGAATCCTATCACACTTTCATGCTTGAAGTCATTGGGCCTCATGCAAGAACATGTTCGTATTCTTATCCTAAATTTCTCTTACTTTTGTTCGTACAAAGGGTTCGTACGAACATGTCACGTCAGATTCAACAAACGCTTCTATCTTCAGGAAACGTGCGTAAATGAGCTGCGTAATTTACACCCGTTCTATCCAGCTGCACGCGAGAGGAGATTAACATAATAACCACCCCAAAAACACCATATAAGGCTGTGTTCCCTACCTCACATACAAGGAAGTGTCCATTCATTCATGAGAAATGACAGCGATAATTATAAAAAAGAAGAACTTTACGAGTTCAGAGATTGAAGTCCATCTGTCAGAGATCCAGAAAAGAAAATCTGTCATTTTTAGCAGGTCAGCTGTGGGATAAAAAAGAGCTGCTAAAAGTATAAACAACTGTGTTAAATCATTTTCATTTATTCAGAAGCCGCAGCGCAGCGCTGCGCACCGTGCACCCCCCCACCCCCCACCCCCCCGCGCTGCGGTGGTCTCAGATGCGGGTTTGAAATAAGCATTTTAAAATGTTTTCAAAATAWGTCTGGCACTTTGGAGAAAATCAAGGACTCGCTGGAGGGATTATATATCCCCTCTGGTCTGGGAACGTCTCGGAGTCCCCCAGGACGAGCTGGAAAGTGTCGCTGCGGAGCGCGCGGGGTCTTTCTCCTCCTGATACATTTCAGCAGTGGCATAAACCAATGGTAAAACACTGTTGTTCAGTAATTTCACTTAGTGAATAAAAAAACCTGCTTATTTAAATAAATCAACCAGTGACTTTAGTCCAGTGGTTCCCAAACTTTTTGTCTTCTGACCCACAAAATATCCATGGCAAAAACTTGTGGCCCCAAATATCACTGGTCTGAGTACATGAACTTCGTTAATAAACCTAAAAACACATGCTTTTTGACATTCTAAGCAGCTTATACACAAATATAAATACTTATTTTTTACTTATTTTGTGTTTTTGTTATAAATATAGGGAATATTTTACATCAGCAATCATTTTATTACCCTTTAAATTGATTTCTGGAGGTTATCCAAGGTGCTTCATGACCCATAATTGGGTCCCAAGCCCCAGTGGTTCCCAAACTTTTCAGCTTTTGACCCACAGAATAGTACAAAACAGTAGCAGAGACCTGAGCCCCCAGATATTTTTGGATGATAAACAATTGTATCAGATCAACAAAACATGGGCATAGTAACAATGTTTTTTTATATTACATTAATCCATTTTAAATATACTAACCTCACTCATTTGTAACAACTAAGGCAAAAATGTAATTAATTCAGAAAATCTTTTCAGGAGCCCACCTTGATGTTTCGGGACCCCACTTTGGGTCCTGACGGGAAACACTGCTTTAGTCCATTTAGTAGTAGCGACTTAGGAACAAATGAACCATTTGTTCCAGAACTTCAGAGATCTTGAAGAAATGAGTTCAAACTTGAACACATTTTGTTTTAACAAATAAACAGTTTTATGTGTCACAGTGACAGACACACCAAATTTATTTGTTAGATTTATTAAAATACCTAAAGCAAAGTATTGTTTTATCATCTGGAAAAGCCATCATTAGCCACAAAATAAGTATTTATTTTTTTCTGACAATTTTTTAATATGTATTTTTTGTATGAAAACCCTGAAATAAATGCAGCCTAATATGTTGTATGGGCCTGAACACCAAACATAATAAGAAGAAAGAATTGGTACAAACACATGACCAATCCTGGTCAGTCATTGATGCTGAATGTCTTACCCTCAGTGGGGATGGTAAAAACTTCTTTAGGTATGTAGAGCTTGTCTTCAGCTGTCCTGGCCCAGTCCTTCATCCCTCTTCGTCCTTTCATAGGAAAGTTGACATCACTCGAAACTGCTGACACCGGCTCTCTCTGGATGGTTATCACTTAACAAGTGAGAGAAACCAAACGGAATAAACCTTTCAAACTCTAGGGTGAAACATAAAGTATGTTAAAAAGTTACAACTTCATTAATTTTTTATTGAAGAAAAACAAACATAAACATAATTCTGACTGGAATGGACTAAACACAAAAAGTTAACCTGAATTCATACATGAAATAAAAGTGAATCCATCATTTTGTCCATAATGAATTGGTAAACGATGGACTTACTGAGGTTGTTTGTAACCACCAGAAAACTCTGAAAGGGCTTCTGGGCTTCTCCAATGAGGTGAATAAAGTCTTCTAATATCCTCATGAGCAAAGCAGCACCGGGAGCGACCTGTGGATAGAAATATATTAAAAGAAAAAGAAAAGAAAAAGTGAAAGGTGAGTATGATCCTGATATCATAATTGAAATTCTGTGCCAACTTTTCTACATTCTTTTTTTTTTTTTAAAAGGCCATTTATGATGTTCCAGTGCTGGAAATAGTGACTATATGTAGAATAAAATACCCCATTGGGTTGCTTATTAATTACATCCAGATGGCAAGTAAACACTTTAAATCAAGGGCATCTGGATGGCTCACATGCAACAACTCATGCAAAGATACACACAGGGTAAAATGAACAAGTAGACACAGTCTACAGGTGTGGTTTTATGGCTGGAACTATAAAAAGTCACTATAAAATAAAGTTGCAGCAACCTTGCATGAAAAAAAAAACACACAGACAGTGGTGCAGTTGTAGACAGACACTAATTTTGGCAGTTAGATAAAAAAAAAAAAACACAACCAAACATACACGTCATCACAACAGCACAGAGGGTTTTACCTGGTGAGCGTCCTCCCATTTCTCAAGATTTTCTAAGTCCAACATGTGGCTGACAATCTGGAAGAATTTCTAAATGCAGAGGGAAAGGGTTTTGGTGTTAAAGTAGGATTACAATAATTACCCGATCACAAATTTACGCAAAACATAAAAATAAAAAATAAAAAACTGTCATCTGTTAATAATGTAAGCATATTTAAATTTATTGTCTAAGACTAGAAAAAAGCTTCTCACTTACAATAAGAAATAAAAAAAGAAAAGAGTGGTGGAAATTAAATAAAACATCTTGTTCAGAAGGTCATTTTTCAATACTGCATTGATTACAATAGCAGATCAAATGACACACTGCTGGTCTTAGTAGGGTATGGCATCCCATCAAGCAGGAATACAAGGAACACACAAAGTCATGCAACTGTTGCAGCATTCCCTGTGAGCTGTCAGCCCACAACTGTTGTAATTGGCCCTCAGAACTAGCCAAATCTGTAATGAGTCAGAATTGATGCTTGGGTTGATCCCACACACTTAATTGGGAAAAGATTGGGGAACCTGGCTGACTGGGAAGAATCTCAACATAACACACAGAAGCCACACATGCCTTGTATGGACAGGTGTTGTTTTGTTTAAAGGGGGGACATTATGCAAAACTGGCTTATATTAAGCAATTTATCATGACATCCCATCATCAAAAACATACCCAGAGTGTTGCTTTGACTCATTCATGCATGTTTGAGAAAACCTTGAATCTCTTGTGGTAGCCACGCGGAGCACTTGTTTTTACAAAGCACCACCGATTTACCCCAAACTCCTCCCAGGAGATCAGTCCCCAGCCAAGCTCCTGCCCCACAGAGCACCCAGCCTTTGCGCTTCCCCCACACAGCTCCACTAGATTAGCAGCAACAACAGTTAACAAACACCTGGTGGAACTGCACATCTGTCTCAAAGTCAAATTTATTTTTTACAGCTTTTTAATTACATGAAGGTAACATATTTACTTGATTGTGGTTGAACTATGTGCCTGGAAAATGCATAATATCCCCCCAATAAAAGGCTGTATTGATATACTGTTTCAGGAGGAATAAGATCTGAGGAAGCAGGATGTGACTGACATAATACTGCATGGTGGTTCACTTATCTACTAACAGAAGTGGCCTGTTGTTTAGGTGCCCTCTCATTTGTTCCAACATCAGGTCACCCTGACATCTGCATGCACCGCAGACTGGCCAAGCAGTTGCACAGCATGGCCATGTGTCCTCGAGTGAACCCTCAATGTTACCGATATAAACTCTGTCAAGTGCTGGTAATATTGTCTAATGGATGTACGAGGCATCTTTTGTATCTGGTGACCTTCACGCACTGTTTTGATTGTCAGATGCTTGGACAACTGCCTGACAACACAATTCATCCACTTGTGATGTCACCACTTCTGTCCTTTGGGGCACGTTTTAGACGTGCTATGGTTTCAAACAGAACAAATAAATTATTAAGTTTGAATTGTGTACTGAATTACATCCATAGTGTTTCTTCGGGATGTTTTACGCAAATATCATGGGTTAGAAAACATAGCTTCCTTAAGGAATACTCTTTAAAATGTTGTCAGTATCTGTATTAAAAAGAAAAAAAACAGGGTAAATAAGTGAGAGGTCTCAGCCAGAAGACTAGAAGCTGCGCTCACCTGCACGTCATCGGGAGCTGGGATGTAGGTTGCTCTTTTGAAGGTGTCAGTCACATTTCGTAGGATCTCCGTGGAGAAGAGAAGGTCACCACTGTAGTAGTTCCTTCTCTGCAAGAGTTCCAGGAGACTCCGTACGATCTGAGACATGCCCTCCCCGGCCAGGGTCCTCTGACCCTTCGCGAGATGCTCTAGTAACTACAATGTGTTGAAAAATAGAGAAGTTTAGAAAAGTTAATAATTTAATCTCTTCACTACTCCAGGTTGAAATCACTGAGACTCTGTAAACTGCAACAAAATATAAAAATAGTCAAACATAGAAGTTAACTTCAACAGATGTGTTCATTTTTTCACTGTGTCTTGAACAACTTCCAAGATAAAACAAAAAGGATAATATATATACTGAAAACATAAAACACAAATCCCAAAGTGGTGAGTTACTGCACAATTAAAGCTGAAAAAAAAGATTTATTTCTTTGTTTATGTATGTGTTTTTTTTTAATCAAACAGTTCATCATATTAAAGGATGTGCTCATTTAACATGGTTCCATCTGGAGGAACAAACTGCAAACTGCAACCAGATAAACATTTTTGTTTTAACTAATGTTGATCCTAAAAAATAAAAAAAAATAAAAAAAAATAAAAA
>NW_013952630.1:700530-702304 GCF_001266775.1 Austrofundulus limnaeus
TATACATACATACATACATATACATACATACATACATATACATACATACATACATATACATACATACATACATACATACATACATACATACACATACATACATACATATACATACATACATACATACACAAACATACATACATATACATACATACATGCATACATACATACATACATACATACATACACATACATACATACATATACATACATACATACATACATACATACACAAACATACATACATACATACATACATACACTTTTTTATTTATAAAACAGTGACTGGTTAGAAGAGGCCTTTTGAACTGTCAGTAAACGCTCTCAAAGAGTATTTATTTACTAAGTTTGCACTCTTGTAGAATGAAGACAAAATTGAAAATCTTCCTGTGGTTTGATAAACCAACATGGACATGAGGTTAACGAGGAGATTAAACATATGGCTTGGTTTCAGAGGGAAACAGTTTGAAAGGCAGGCGTTGCAACGTCGGTGCGGACATCTGTGGGGGCATCATTAATGTTGAGACTTTCAAGGAACATATGCAGCCATTCAGACATTTTTTTTTTATCCAGGGAAAAACTTTTTTTTTTTTCCGACCAAGACATTTTGCATGCACTACAACAGTATAGCTTCACAGTAATAGGAATCCAGCTGCTTAAATGGTCCCCCTGCAATGCAGACCTGTCATTTACTGAGAACATGGGGTGCATTATTGATTAAAAAAATAAAGTGTTTAAAACAAAAGGTCAAAATATGAAAATATAAAACAATCATGCAAGGTTTTATTTTATTTTATTTTATTTTGTTCATTTTTTTTTACCAAATCCTTTTAGCATTTTGTTTTTTCACATCCAAACGAAAGCAGGGTTTTGGCTGTGAGGTGACAAGATATTTCAAAATGTGTGCAATGCGTAGTAGATTTTTAGTGTTTGTGCCTAAAATAGGTAAGCAAAACGAGGCTTAGCAACAGACAGAAGCTGGATCTCGTGATGTGAGAGGTATAAAAAGCCCACGCTTGCCTGTTAAAAGCACACAGATTGTAAAACAACTGTTGTGTGTGAGTGACTGCAAGAGCAGAAGATTGCTGCAATCACAGAAAATTAATTCTTGAATAGCAGTGTTAATGAAAGGTTGGAACAGAAGCTACAGGTGCAATCAGATCTGTCACGCACACACCCTGACCCCCTTCTCCCTCCACCATTGTCGTGTAGATGGAAAAGGTTGGAGTTCACAGAGCAGGAAAAGAGTCTCCCTGATGAACACGTTCATTAGCTATGTTCATTAATTGATAAGTGTGAGCACATCTTTGTGGAAAAGCTAATTAGAGATAGGGGCAAGCTATCAGGAAAGCCACTATTTGCCTTCCATTTTGAGTAAACAGTTTATAAAATGAATTTAAACAGATTTACATGGTGAATGTAAAAGTTAACGATGGGGTAGAGAATTAGTTCTTAAAATTGGTCACACTTGTTCATATATTCACTAATGAAAAATGATAATGACGAAGATTACTGCTGCAACCAAGAGATTCAAATGGTGTAACATGTATGTAACATACAGCAGGTAAAATAAGTATTGAACACGTCACCATTTTTCTCAGTAAATATACGACTAGAGGTGCTAATGACATGAAATTTTCACCAGATGTTGGTAACAACCCAAGTGATCCATACATAAAAAGAAATCAAACCATAAATTTCCAGAAATGAAGTTATTTGTAATAATGTGGAATGACACAGGGAAAAAGTATTGAACACATGAAGAAAGGGAGGT
>NW_013952630.1:702407-705161 GCF_001266775.1 Austrofundulus limnaeus
TCATGAGCCTTCGTAGACAAGATGGCAGTGCAAGATGGCGGCTGCCTGTGTGGCGACCCGCGACCATGGAGATATAAACAGTTTTTTTTTAAGGTAAAAATAATAAAACAAGGTCTTAGTCTGCAATGATTAGACATGTTTTTTATTATTGTCATCAGTGATTATCTCAATTTTGGCTAAAAGAATTGACAAAATCCTACACACTGTGCCTTTAAAGGAGATGTTAACTTTTACCAAAGTAATTTTATGGTAAGATACTTGTACTTTTACTCAAATATCACGTTGATGTACTTTATACAACACTGAACAAAATAAACAAATTTAAAATGTGAAATATAATACCTATATTTCCTGAGATGTTGGCAGTTAGTAACTGTGGCCCTTGAGCAACTTAGTTGAATAACCTTGTATCAGTGTCTGAAAATAAGTTGTAGGGCAAGCATTGACCATAAACTACATCTCTCATAACGCTTGTCAATTATTTTACCAGAGAAAATGACTGCATCCTACCACTGGTAAAACTGCACAATGTTCAAAAGTTGCCAGTAACCAGTAGCTGATGAAATTCACTGTGTAACATCTACAGTACATTCAGCTGCATTTTGTGCTGGTTATTTTTGCTATGGCTTAGTTGTACTGGGATGGGGGGATTTCCCACTTACAAGTCATGAATTTAAATGGGAACGGCCCTCTAGTGGGAATTCCCTGTCAGAAATTATGAGAGTTCAGAATCCAAGACAGCAGCTACTCATCATAATTCAACAGTGAGTACACTCACTATTACTATTCATAGATGTTCTGTTTTATTTATTTATTTATTTATTTATTTCACATTTAGTATAGGCAGTACTTCAATCCTGTTTCTATGCATGAAATATCATGTAGAGTTCCGTTCTTGTTTGTTAGCGGTTCTCAGCCATAACTAACAATGAAATGTAAAACACGGTTTTTCATGCCGTCTAAGTTAACCACGAAACATGGAAGTTAATTACAACTGGCCCTTTGAAGGCCACCATGTGTCCCTCTGTGAAAATGACTTTGGCACCCAAGGAGTAGACGATGCTTTAGATTATTTTTTTTACTATGTATTTACGTAATATTGAATGTAAGTGTTACTAGCAGTCCTTCTGAATGAAGCCTTTTTACTTCAAGTATTGTTCTGTTTTCGTCAACACACACAACTCTAAAACACCCAAGCTACAAGGAAATCAAAATACAATGAAATAAACTTTTTATAAGCTTTGTCTACTTTTCAAGGCTGAAATGATAAAAAAAAAAAAATCAATTAAAAATGTTTGCATATTTAAAAAGTAATTCCCCAATTCCTCTTAGTTTTTTCCTCCATCTATTTCATTTTTTTATAACACTGATAGAGTCCTCCCAGTTAATTTACCACAGTTTAAAAAATTGAACAGATCATGCTGCAGCAAGACAGACTCAGAAACTAATGCCATGTTGTTGAATTAGGGACACTAAGTGGGCATTACATTAGATTGGCTGTTGCATCATATTTTCTGAAAAACTCCATATCTACAGCCTACATAGAGGCACCTAAAACTGGATGGAAAAAATCCCATCTTTTTTTTAAACATTTGAATTTTTTTCACGAAAATAGTATTATTGTTTATTCTGCAGTAGAATACACGGCACCATAAGAATTGCATATTACAATCTGTTTGTACACACAGAAATAATAAATAAATAAATAATAAAACAATAAGCCTATGTAAACCGTTGGATACACTCTAAAAAATCCTCTTTTAAAGAAACTGACATGGGTCACACTTAGCTCATGAAGCTGCAAACTCCTACATTTGCAGCAGTTCTGCTGTTTTGACTTGGCAGACAGGAAATAAAAACTGGCAAAATCCCAGACACTCCTTCCTTTTTGAACACTCATTGTGTTTTACAGCAATGAACAGTAAAGTTTCCAAGTTGATTAAATGCAACACTTTGATTTAGGATCAGATGGAATTCTTGAAGCTTTAATATTTACTGGCAGGGCATCAGATTCATTAGGGCATGCTTTGACGGTGACAGAGCATGCAGTAGCACATGACATAATATTAGGTCCTCTGAACCACAGCTACTCATGAGTTGATTTAAAAAGCTAATAGAAAATGTCTGAACATTTCACACTTTAATAAGTTCTGCAGTTTGGCTTAGAATTATTGTGATAAGAATTACAAAATTACATTTTAAAGCATCAATAGAACATGTCTGCTCTACTAATTAAAGATGGATATTATAAAATACAAGGCTTAATGTTTTTTTTAATTAAAAACATATTCTAAACAATTTATTTGCTGTGTATTTTAGTTTATTAGTCATTCTCTCTAATAATTTTACAAAGGTACCTGTGGATATGGGGATTTAAAGTTTTGAAAATGGCTCCTTTTGAACATATTCAGGTTTTTATTCTTTTTTTGTGAGTGTTTAATGACTTTCATAGTAAATATTTTGTTTTATATTTTGTTTTGTAGCTTTGCATATTTTTATTTATTTATTTTTTTTTATGATTAACCAAATAGACTGATTGTAAAACTAGCTCCATGAAGGCTACATATCATATTTAAATGTGCTAGCAATAAATCTTAAAGTTCCCAAACAAAGACAAGTCCTTTTTGTAGCAGATTAAATTATTGCATGGCATTTAAATTATAACAGGGTGTTATGATTCGTCTGGGTTCATTTTTTTATTTTGACTTTATTCTGATTTTTCTGTCATGTTCCTCTGTTTTGTTCCTCCTGTCT
>NW_013952630.1:705236-706613 GCF_001266775.1 Austrofundulus limnaeus
ATTTATTTGTTATGATCCAGGAAAGGCTGGACAACCCAACATTACCATTGCAACCAGGGCAATCAAACAAGTGTCGAACAGAAAGCTCTCCAACAGTTAATTTAAAACAGATCTATGTATAGTGGCAATCAAAAAGTGAGCAGACCTGGCATTATTCAGGATGCTCTATACAAAATCCTCACTGACTTGATTGTGTTTCTGAAGAGAAAAAAATAAATACATAAATAAATAAAAAAGATCAATGTGGCACTATCAGCTTGTTGCTGCAATTTGGTAGCAAGCAGACCTGATTAACTGCACTTAGCCTGATTGGCAGATATATGAACATAATAAATGCGACTAGCTGAATAAATTTTGTAGCTGTCGCTGCACCTAAAATAAGACTGATTATGGTAAAAAAAAAAAAATAAAACTATGACCATTTTTTTTTTACTTTTTTGCTGTTTTTAAAGCTTTTCACTATTGACAAAATAATTTCCATTTTTTGCACTGGTGACTAATCAAAATTACCCTAATTGTGCTTATGATGCCTACTTTTATTTTTACCGCAGCTACATGTACACCTAAGTCGAATGTTTAGAGTAAACGAGCTGAGGATTAGTTAAAATTTGAACCGTCTACTCTGAGATAATATGGTTCCTGTCCGTATAATTCCAGGTTCTCCTGGAGTCACATCTAATAGACTTGCTGACATCAGGCTCAGGTGTCAGTCTCGATCATTCTCAGCTGGCCAGCAGAGTGAACTGAAATGATTTTCTCCTCCACCATGTATTGAATTTTGAATGAGCGGATTCCACATGAGTGCATGTTTGTCCACCTACCTTCTTCTAAAGCAGGGGTGGGCAATCCTGGTCCTCGAGGGCCGCAGCCCTACAGGTTTTATGTTTTTCCCTGCTCCAACACACCTGATTCAGACATTAAATTACCTCTTCCAAGTTCTACAGTGTGCAGGACCCAAACTGACATAACTAAAAAAAGGCAGAAATATATAAATGGACCAATGAATAAATTAAATTAAAATGTGCCAATTAAATTAAAAAGGAGAGCTTTTACTCACGTTTTATAATTTAATTGACCTTCATATTTATTTTTCCAGTATATATGTGCAACAATACATGCACCCGCGAACAGTGTTTTAAGTTCAATACACACTTGTATCAAACAATACAGATTTTTAAAATTTACTTTATCAACTTGTCTTCTGAAGATGCTCTGTGTTGAAGGATCATTGGATCTGTGTTCGACGACTACACCTAGTCAACATTTAATTTAAAAACTGTACTCTTGAGGTTAAACAAATGTTCATAATTAATTTAAATAAATTACAAGTTAAAAGGGGCATGGAAATTTCTCTATTTTGTATCAAAAAAATATCGA
>NW_013952630.1:707508-723370 GCF_001266775.1 Austrofundulus limnaeus
CTGTTTGTGTGGAAGAATGGGCCAAAATCACACCTGAGCAACGCATGCAACTAGTTTCTCCATACAGGAGATACCTTGAAGCTATCATTGAGAACAAAGGCTTTTGTACAAAGTATTAGATAAATTTCAGTAAGTGTGTTCAATACTTTTTCCCTGTGCCATTCCACATTATTACAAATAACTTCATTTCTGGACATGTATGGTTTGATTTCTTTGTATGTATGGATCAATTGGTTTGTTACCTACATCTGTTGAAAATTTCATGTCATTAGCACCTCTAGTAATATATTTACTGAGAAAAATGGTGACGTGTTCAATACTTATTTTACCCGCTGTATATTAGTAGTAGTAGTAATAGTATATTTCAATTTGAAATATCTGTTCTCTTAATTTCATAGCTTTTATCCTTGTTTCACAACTTCCAGTAGCTTAAACTGTTGCTGAATAAAGCTTTTATTCATTGTGTTGCTAGGGTCAAATAAATCTGACTCAAGGCCATTAGTACCAACAGTGAAGACACCTGGGGGTTCAAACAAATGACAGTGATGCTGTTTCTTTGACCAATCACATGTTGAGTTGGCAATACCAGAGCCTTCTAGCTGGCCTGAAACAATGTCAGCATTTTTGCGTCATTTTATTGGATTATCAGAAAGCGCAACAGTCAGAACCCAAAACTGCATTTCTGTGGGGTCTTACGAGTTTAATACAGAGCAGACATTCTCAGTGTTACAGCCAATAAATAAAACTTATGACAAAAACCCAACAGAACTGACTCAACTTTCAGCATTAGCATCCATGGTGGCAATAGAACGTATTGTTGAAACAAAAATACCAAGATAACCTGTGTGACAGAGGAACCAAACTTTTCTTGGGGGGGAGAAGATGGCGTTTGTGAACAGATGATAAAACGTTTTGGTGAGTAAAACGTTCTTATATGCAAAATGTTTTATTTATTTTTTTTTTGTCGTATTTTGTCCGTATTGATGCTTTTTCTAAATGTATGTGGCACAGCTGTGGCTGACATTCTTCAAACCTAGGTGTAAAATGTATGGTCTGCCACTATAAACACGAAAACATTTGATGCCTAAATCTGACAAACTTTGAGAAAGCTTTGAGGAAAGATGTGAAGGGCACAACAGCAGTGTGTCCAGTAAGTGAAATAAAGTGTTTCCTTGGTCATAACACAGTATTTCCACCCCAGAAAACAGAAATGGATTTTTTTTTAAAGCGCATGCTGCATCAGTGGTGAAAAGTTTATTTTGTCAAGTCAAACAGACAAGTGATGAGGATTTGCAGAAAGAATGTGCTTCACTAAATTTACTTTGAAAAAATCAAAATGTCAGTTTTGCCTCAGTTGGCACAAACATATAGAGGCACAGGCCCAGGCTCTTCTGTTTGGTGCAAACTGATTTGTAGGCTTAGTTCCACTTGCACAAGACTTAAACAACTTTCACAGCAGAGGAAACAATATTTAATTGATTTTTTTTTTCATAGTGATGCAGTGCACTGGCTAAATCTATTGCAGAAAGTTACATTTATGAAAAGAAGCTGAGATGTTTGTCTGAGGCATTACCCCAAGTGAAAAACTTGTTTCTGTATGAGATTACAGAGAGCATTTAGATTGGCACTGAAACTTTCTAGCATTAGTCGTTGTTAAGATGTTTACCTAAAGAAGAAAACAAAACAAAGCATCCTCATTTGCCTACAAAACCACACTCACAAAGACACACAGTTACATGCTTGGAAAGTCTTCTGACACCAACAACACCTAGAAGCAAGCCCTTTAATTTGGCCTATTACAAAATCAACTCTTTGTCAGGAAATCATTTTCCCCCTTTAATTTGTTTGTGCTTTTGCTTTTATTCTCCTTTTCCCCATTTACTTGTTTTGCACATTGTTCTCAACAGGACCACTGGACCAAAGTACACTGTTTTACCACAGGAGGAATGTCATAATTGTGTTTTCGTGTTATGTGAGATAACCACAACTGGCTGTGTCTCTGTGTGTAAGAAACAACTAGCATGTGCCCGCTGGATTCTGCTGGTTTCACTCTGTTTTGGAACAAACTAAAATAAAATGGTACAACATTCATTCTGTTGTGCCTAATTGCCTCCTTTTTTTTCAAAGATGACAAAACTACCATTGCATCACTTGTGATAATTCAACGTAAAATACAGACCCACAAACCAGCAAACTTGTGCTTTGAATACATTTTATTAGACAGGCACATTCAGGTCAGAATGCACTGTAGAAACCAGCTTGTTGATTGGTTTCACAGTTTAATTATACACCTAAAGCACTTTAATATTTATGGCTGCATCTGTGATTTCTTGCTTAATATACTTTACTGTTATCATCATCATTAACCTACTGATCTTAAAATTCAGCACTCATCCAAACATTCCTTTACAACTACACAAAACATTTCAGTCATTTTGCTAATTAGAGTCCTTTTAACATTGTGTAAGAAATGATCATAAAATTCCTGTTTCTTCTTCTTTAAATGTTATAAAGTCATGGCCATGTCTAGAATTTAGGAATGCACTGTTAAATTTATAAATGAAACAAAGTGATTAGTCACCACTGCAGCCTCCACTTGTAAGTATGTCCAATACATTTCACACTAAAGTCTGTTTTTAGCATCATTTTGCTATTTTCACTTTGTATTTATGAATTATTTTTTCTCTTATTTTAAGTTATGCAGATGATATAGCTTTTCAGTGTCTCTGTCATGCTAAAACAATGACCAAATATATTTCCCAGAAGTCAACTTTTGTAAAATTAAAAAATAATAATAATTAGACTGATCGATCCAATTAGACAAGCTATACAGCACATGTGTCAAACTCAAGGCCAGCAGGCCAAATGTGGCCCTCCACAGCATATAATGTGGCCCCAGAGAGTGTCAAAGACGTTTTATTGTTTTTAAATTAAACACACGATGCTTTAAAACCAGAAATAACCCTAAACTACATTTTCTTTAATGCATGATAATTATTTCACCTGGCAAATTATGACATCCCACCACTAGGTGGAGCTGCACAGGGTTCAAAAGTAGCTGACAGAATAAAATCTACATTTAGCTGCATTTTTGCGAGCTACTTTTGCTGTAGCATAGTTGTACTATGAAATGGGAACTTCCCACTTACAAGCCGTAAATTCAAACTGGAGTGCCACTTCAGTGAGAATTCCCTGTCAGAATGTGGGAGAGTTAAAAACTCAAGAAGGCTGCTAATTACCACAACTCATCAATGAGTAAAACTCTTCAGCTTTCATTTTTTAAAGTATTTCTGTATTATTTATTTCACATTTAGTCAGTCGTACAAATAGGATTGTTCAGTTTTATAAGAGGACATGTTAAAACACTGTTTCTAAGCAGGAAATACCACTTTGAGCTCAGTTATTGTTTTAGTATTGCTCAGCCATAGCAACGAGACAAGGAATGGGACATTTCCTGTTTTGTCTAAGTTAAACATGAAATGTAAAAGTAAATTAAAACTGGCCCTTTGAGGGCCACCATAATGCTCACGTGACCCACAGTGAAAGTGAGTTTGACACACCTGCCATGCATCTATGTGTTTTTATTGTTTTATTGTTGTATTGTTTTTATTTGTTGAAGTGGTCAGGGTTTAGGTTACCTTACAGTTGCCATAGCGTCATTCGAGGCTCTGGTTTAATTCACATTCCAACTAATTTTGTGGTTCTGCAGCCTTTCCCATTACTCATCTTTTGTTGGGTACATAAAACAAGTTGACTGCCACAAGTTTCTTTGTAACAAACTCTAACTGCTTCTAACTCACTTTAGTCTTGCTTTAAACTTGCCTCAGTGGCTGCCCCAATATACATGATTTAATATACTGAAATAAACTTTAGAAATGAAAAAATAAGTAGGAGTAAACCGTTGCCTACAATGGGTGTGAAAAACAAAATGGTTCTGCACACCATTGGTACAAAAAGACAACCTCTGTATACAAAATGGTAAATGCTTTGAAATGGCAATCACTAAAAACGAAGCGGGAGTATGACTTGGCCAAATAAGCACCTATCAAAAGAAACATATTTCAAAGTGGCATGCTGTAATAGAAAATTTAGTTTTAGAATGCTAAATGATAGGACACTTCGGGATGCAAAAACAGCTAATATATAAAAAAGTTTATTTATTTTTTTATTTATTTACCCTTCCTAGCTTAATTTACTTAATGTACAATGCATTTCCTAAGTAGACTGGAATGACTAAATGTGACTCTTTAACTTGTAAATGAAATATAATTTGTATAAAAAAAAATCCCTTTTCAGTCAAACACTTTCTTTAAACCAAATAGCTTGATGCTGGAGCTGCTGAATCCTTTTCCAGCAAACTCTGACTTAAATGAAGTCTTTGTGCAGGAGTAAACTCGATGCTCCTGAGAGATAGAGTTCAGTGAAGCAGTACAGGCAAGTAATGTCTCACATAAAATGACCTGTGAGAACTACTTTTCCATCTCATTGTTTCTCTTTCGCCGTCTTCTGTTTGTCTCTTTTACTTGGCGGCGCAGGAGAGGATTTAGACGGACACCAGTGCAGAGTTCACCACAACTGAAAAAGGAGATCAATATTTATAAACCCTTTAGAGCAGTGACCTTTACAAACTCCACTATACTGTTTAATGTTCTGAACTGCACTTTAATGGACACATCATCACACACTTCATCAAATTCTCCTGCCTCCTCACACGCCTACTTTATGTACTTTATGGCATTTTGGCCTTTTTTTCCGTATCTCCAGGGGAATTTATCTTTCAGCTATAGATGGCAGTAATACACACATGAAGTTATAAACGATGCTGATTAGTCTAGAGATGATGACAATGTTGTGGGTGAAGTGCTGAAAAACCTTAGTGACGACTTACTCAAGTGATAGAGCTATTAAAAATATTAAATACAGGTGCTGGTCATAAAATTAGAATATCATGAAAAAGTAGATTTATTTCAGTAATTCCATTTAAAAAGTGAAACTTGTATATTATATTCATACATTACATACAAACTCATATATTTCAAATGTTTATTTCATTTAATTGTGATGATTACAAATGACTACAAATGAAAATATCAAATTCAGCATATCAGAAAATTAGAATATTACTGAAGACCAATAAAAACAAAGGATTTATAGAAATGTTGGCTAACTGAAAAGTATGAACATGAAAAGTATGAGCATGTACAGCACTCAGTATTTAGTTGGGGCTCCTTTGGCCTGTATTACTGCAGCAATGCGGCGTGGCATGGAGTCGATCAGTCTGTGGCACTGCTCAGGTGTTATGATAGCCCAGGTTGCTCTAATAGTGGCTTTTAGCTCTTCTGAATTGTTGGGTCTGGTGTATTGCATCTTCTTCTTCACAATACCCCATAGATTTTCTATGGGGTTAAGGTCAGGAGAGTTTGCTGGCCAATTAAGAACAGGGATAACATGGTCCTTCAACCAGGTACTGGTAGCTTTGGCACTGTGTGCAGGTGCCAAGTCCTGTTGGAAAATGAAATCTGCGTCTCCAAAAAGTTGGTCAGCAGCAGGAAGCATGAAGTGCTCTAAAACTTCCTGGTATGTGGCTGCGTTGACCCTGGACCTCACAATGGACCAACACCAGCAGATGACATGGCACCCCAAACCATCACTGACTGTGGAAACTTTACACTGGACTTCAAGCAACGTGGATGAAGTGCCTCTCTTCTTTTCCTCCAGACTCTGGGACCTTGATTTCCAAAGGAAATGCAAAATTTACTTTCATCAGAGAACATGACTTTGGACCACTCACCAGCAGTCCAGTCCTGTTTCTCTGTAGCCCAGGCAAGATGCTTCTGACGCTGTCTGTGGTTCAAGAGTGGCTTGACACAAGGAATGCGACAGCAGAAACCCATGTCTTTCATACGTCTGTGTGTGGTGGTTCTTGAAGCACTCACTCCAGCTGCAGTCCACTCTTTGTGAATATCTCCCACATTTTTGAATGGGTTTTGTTTCACAATCCTCTCCAGGGTGTGGTTATCTCTCTTGCTTGTACATTTTTTTCGACCACATCTTTTCCTTCCCTTCGCCTCTCTATTAATGTGCTTGGACACGGAGCTCTGTGAACAGCCAGCCTCTTTAGCGATGACCTTTTGTGTCTTGCCCTCCTTGTGCAAGGTGTCGATGGTCGTCTTTTGGACAACTGTCAAGTCAGCAGTCTTCCCCATGATTGTGTAGCCTATAGAACTAGACTGAAAGACCATTTAAAGGACTTTGCAGGTGGTTTGAGTTAATTAGCTGATTAGAGTGTGGTACCAGGTGCCATCCATTTTGAACCTTTTCACAAGATTCTAATTTTCTGATATGCTGAATTTGAGATTTTCATTTGTTGTCATTTGTAATCATCAAAATTAAATGAAATAAACATTTGAAATATATGAGTTTGTATGTAATGTATGAATATAATATACAAGTTTCACTTTTTAAATGGAATTACTGAAATAAATCTACTTTTTCATGATATTCTAATTTTATGACCAGCACCTGTATATATATTTTTTGTTATAAGTTGATGTTTAAGTATATATGGGTTTGCTGGAAGTAGAACACACAAATCTACTTTTATGCAAATGATTTAGAGATGTAACCTTGATGCTGATAGAACTGTAATTAAATCTGCACTTTATGACCTGCTGCTGATGGGAAAACAGTGTTTTTGACTGTGTTTTGTGTGTTTTTGTTCATCTGGAATGTGTGCAACATATTCAACATCCAATGAGACTTTCAGAAATGATTCAATGTATAAACAACTACAACTGACTAACTTTCGGAAGTAACTGCACTCAAGATGGTCTCCATGGCTGTGCAACCTTAACAGTCACAACATTTGTCTTTGCACATTTAATTTTTGTGACAGTATTTAAGTATTTTTAGAGTATCTATAATTTTAGCAGTTTTTTTAATCACAATTTTTAATTTTATTTTGTTAGATTTTTGTACATTCCATTGGATAAAATATGTATCCCATAGCCATGCAATAATAACGCACTGAGTAAATGTAAAGCAATTTACTCAATTTGGTTTGGTACAGTGGTTCTCAATTCCAGTTGACCCACTGCATGTTTTAGTTGTTTCCCTGCTTTGGCACACCCGCATTAAATGAACGAGTGATTGGCAGGCTTCTGCAGAACTTAAAGACATGCTAAAGAGCAGGGAAACAAATAAAACATGCAGGGTAGTGGGTCATAAGGACCGGATTTAAGAACATCTGGTTTAGTGGAATCATTTGACATAACTTGATTAAGAAAATCCAAAACTTCATTTCTTAGATTTTGAAATTACTTTTACTTTATTAATTATTGTGAGAAGCTTTATGAAATGTCTCTGTACTTCTCTTATCAGGGAAATTAACTTTTACCAATGCCATTATCTGTTAAGATATTTTTACTTATTTATTTTGTTCAAGTACTTTGTATACACTTGTTGAATTTGCTTAACCTTGTTATGTCAGTTGGTTCCACTCAACTGAGTTCAGTAAAATCAAAGCAATTTAATATTTTTTGAATAAGTGCAATTGAGTAAAATGCTTTGAATTTACTCAACTCACTTGAATGGAACCAGTTGACATAACTCAGTTAAGTAAATTCAGCATTTCCTGTTTTAGAGTAAATTTCTGCTGAAAATGAACTAACCAGTCAAGAAGTTTTTTTTATAAAACTTTGTCATTAACCAATGCAGTCAACTCTTGCCTCTCTGTTTATAACCTGACATCATAAATTGTTATCAGAATGTAATTATGAAGTTTATGTCAACAACTCTTTACTTTTGTGGTCAATTTGTTTTAAGATAGCCGCCAAATCCAACCAACTTTAGCTGACACAGAAACGAGTGTAACTCAAGATGTTTATATTTTTTGTAGGTGTTTAATGAAAAAAATGTTATGGAAATAGGGCTTGAGTATATGTTGAGGATGACGTGGCTAAGATGTCAAATGAAATCACACAATATTGCCTGATACCAAACAAAATATAGTTTACGAGGTTTGATCCAGTATCATAACTCTGACTCCTCTTATTAAATGGATCCCTGATTAGTTGTAACCTTGGACTTTATTTGATAAACATATACTTTAACTGTAAAATAAAGACTGTAAAAATATTGTTGGATTTCAGTTTTTATAATTTTTAAACTAAAAGTTTAAAAATATATTGCACGGACTGGGCCATTTTATTTACACACAAAGCATTCAGGGAAATTGATGACATCAACTAGGTCATCGGCACGAGGCTGCTAGCAAGCTATATCCATCCTGAAGGGTAATCTTGGACAATATCTGATGATCGACTCTTTTAAATGAAACCAGAGAGCGTTGACAGAGAGGAGAAGGTTGAAATGACTCAGCCTGTAACTGAAAATATGGATGGAGGACAACAGAGCTGCTTCATGGAAGAAGAAACACCGCTTAGCATGATAGCTTTAACGTTAGCTCCGACGCTATCACCATATATATGTATTAGCTCAGCGCTACATATTCTCCTCTCGTCACTGAGGTCCTCCATCCACATGACAGAGAGGGGAACACAAAAATGACTCTGCAACTGAAAATATGGATGGAGGACCTCAGTTTAGCTTGTTTGTCGTYCTAGCGCCGAGCTAATACATATAAGGCAATATAGCGTGAGGGCTAGCACGAAGGATCCCTGGATATAGCTCACTAGCAGCCTCGCACCGATGACCTAGTTGATGTCATCATTTACCCAGAATGCTTTGCATGTAAATAAAATGGCTCTGTTCATGTTAAAATATACTTAAAAAATTACAAAACTAAACAGCCTACAGTATTTTTACAGTCTTTATTTTACAGTTAAAATAAATGTTTATCATATAAAGTTTAATGTTACAACTAATCGGGGATCCCTTTAAAGAATGCTAAAAGTGGCCTCATAGCATTGAGAGATTCCTTTGAGGAATGCTGATTTTTATGCTTATTTTATTTATTTATTTATTTTTATTTAATCACTGCTCTGCTGAACCTGCAAGGAACACATTTTAACAATTGGGAAATCTGTTAAAGTAAGAAACTGTAACATAATTAGTATTTGCCATAGCTAGAGACATGGTTCATTAAGAGAATCTTAAAACTGTTTTCCAGGGCAGCTCTTGTAATTTCTGATATCTGTAAATTCTTTCAAAAGCATTTTTGCAATAAGCATGGACAGAAAAAGTAAATGTTTTCTCAAGTTTTGTCAATTTACAGAATGTGTTAATCTTTCGGAGGAAGTGTTATATTGTGTAATATACAGTAATGTCAGCTGAAGTGATTGATTGGATATTTAGAATTTACTCTGCTTGATTTCACAAAACAATGTGGAAATCTGAAGTTGGAAACTGTTTGGAAATTAGCAAAAACTTAAAGAAAATACATCCTTGTCTGGTGATTGTATGAACCATCTGTCTGTCAACTTGATACTACATTCAATTGATCCAGAAGGTGGATTGGACCCGGTAAATAAAGCTTTCGTCAAAAACTAGTTGGGAGAAGACCAAAAACATGTTTTCCATCAAAAACAAAATACAGCCGTGTTGCTTTCTTCTTCTTCTTCTTCTTCTTTGGTTTCTTTCAAAAAGACATTCTCTCTAGTCTTGACATAAGTTGTGCTACATGCATCTAAGTCAACCTCGTTTGAAGCTCTGTTGCTGTCTGTCGTCAGAGCGAAAACCCACCTGTAGCTGTGGCTTCAAAGTAAGATGGATTGGCTGCAAGCACAGAGCTTGACGCCTGGCATTGAGCTTTTCTGTTGTGATCCTGATTTTTGCATGCATTGATCTGCTTACAGCTCTGGTTACACAAGGTAATAGATGGTGAACCAGACAAATGTGAAAGCTTGTGTTTAATTTGTCCTGGAAACGTACATGTTGGCCCTTCAGGACAAGGATACCTTGGCCTAGACTTTTCCAGGCACATGGAGTTTTCTCATATGGCAACGGTCTTCTTGAATTATGTCTTTCTTTTCAAGTTTGTATAATCTAAAACAACTGTTTACAAGTATAGCATTGTTTATTTTTCTTAACACTTTGATTGTAGATGTAATCCAAAGATCATTATTGCCCTCCACCAAAAGGCAAAAACAGATGTTAAAAGGAACATGTCATGCAAAATCCACTTTTTTTTATCTCTTAAATGTATTTTCTTGTATACTTGGAGTCTCAATTGACTTTAGTCTCACCTGGTATAGATATATTTATATTATGTTTGCGTCATTTTTGTTCAACCTATTCAATATTTCTGTTTTATCTAACAAGTTACATCATATATTTGCAACAGAACTGCCAAATAAGTTCTGGACTTACCCCAACTGCATGTCTTAAATGCAAAAAAAACAAGAATTTAAAAGCACATGGTTCCTTTAATTGCACATTTCCATTAAATTAGTTGTTAATAGTTAGTAGTGTATCAGTCATACTGCATTGAGTATGTAAAAAGAGGCATTCAGTCAAGGCTAATGATTAACAAAACAAAAATTATATTCTATTTTATGACATTGTTTAGTTTGTCACAGTTTTCATAACAAAACAAAAATTGCGTTACTTCTCAAGTGTATATTTATAGAGCAGAGATGGACCATGAATTTGCCAATGGTTCTGAGGACATTTAATCTATCATTCTGGTTACAACTAAGTGAGATTTTGATCTGGTATGTTGAGCAGTCTCAGCACCACATAACTTTTAGAATCAATGCAACTCAAGATGGACACCAAGGTAATCAGCATAACCCAACAGAGAAATGTCTATAATTCTGTCAGTTTTACAGATGCTGAATTAAAATTAGATGTGGTTGTTGCTGAAAGTCATTTGCATCATAAACTCCGTGTTACTTCTTCCAATATCATATGAGATTGCTCTCAAGAATGTTTATCAACAAGCCCAAAAAAATCTCATACTTTGATAACCTTTGATTTTTTATTGAAATAAATTTGAGTTGTGTGACTTTCCATTTACCCGATGACCTTTAACAGAAGCTGCTCTGTAAACGATGTTAATCAAATGTGGAGGGGGGGGAGTGAAAAATCAACACAGTTTGGATCCAATTTCTGCTCTATTTTTACATGTGAAGGAGGAAAAAAAAGTGTTCCCAAAAGTGTTAACAGCTCTCTGGTTATTTGAGGACAACCACTGTGATTGTTTACCAAGACAGACCCCCACCACTGAGAATCAAGTAATAGCTGTCAACTATCATTCTCTCATTTTTCACAGGCAGGAGCTTTCGCCAGTGGCTCCAACAAAGCGCCAGGACCTTTAGGAAGCACACAAGGATAAATACTTCCACAGCACTAAATCCCATACATATCTGGATGTGGCACACACACACACAGGGTCATATGCACGTCTACACAATAGGAAGTAAATAAATCTAATAAATAAACCTCATGTGGTAAGGCAGTTTTTAGCCTGTATAAAGCAGCAGACTGGGGAAAGGGATTGGGCCAGAGCCAGTTAGAGCCATAGGCTTCTTTGTCAGACTGAGTCGGGATTTAGGCCTGCTGGGGGAAACGCATGTGTGTGTTGGTGTGTGTGTGTGTGTGTGTGTGGCTGGGATGCATATAACTCTCACATTGTAAAACAGCCGTTCTAGGTAAGTGGCATGCACAAAAAAAGTAAAAAAATAAAAATTTAAAACGTAGAAAGAAAATATTTTGCTATTGACTGCTGTTAGCACTTCTGCTGCGGCAGCGCGTATGATTGAATGTGCTCTCTCTGAACACATACAATCACACAAACACAGACGGAGCTATTTCTCAACTGTATATCAAATCTGAGCTTATAGCTCTCTGGTGCTGTCCATTTACTCCGGGGTCCATCTGGAACAGTCCAAACTGATAGAAGTGCACCATAATGGACTTTTTATAAGCCACTGGACAGATAGACCCCCTCCATCTTTCGCTCTTTTTCACTCTGCTCTAACCTCTTTTGCCTCTCAGTAGCAGATATGAAGAGAAAAGTTAAATCTGGTCGGTGCAGGACACTGTGCTGTGTGACTTTGGGGGCCGAAGGTTATTGCATGCCTTTAAAATGGATTTGAAATCCAGTTTACTCGGCCCCACCGGCTGACGGCCGACTAGTGTTTTTGTTTTGGACACGATTAAAATAAAAAAGAAAGTGCCTACTCTTTCATTTTTAAAGTTTCATATATCAGGTTACAAAAAAAGAACAACTTCCAAACAATCAAACATGATTTATTTCAGAAAATCTTAGCCAGAAAAGTAAAAGCTACCAAGGTGGGTCGATTCCACCCCCAGTTTCATATTAAGAAGACTATTTACATAGATTTATAGTTGAGCAGACTCTAAATAGTGCTGCAGTCCAACAGCAATCAATACAGTGAAGGCAGCAAGTACAACAATTCATTCAAAGCACTGCCAGGAAAGATTACTGCATCACACTCACCAATTACAAACAATGGCTTAGCATGTGTGCTGGAATTGCTGTATTGTTCCTTTGCAATAGGTCAGCGTTGTGTTGACAGTCACAGTTGGAAGCGTGTTAAATGGATGTTAAAACCCCTGATCAGCTTGATGCTAAACTTGTGGTCCCATGTTATTTCCATTGGATTCAGCCTATACACCATGATCATTATTGTAAGTTAAAACCCGTTGTTCAAAATTTAACACTTTTGCAGCATGTTGATGACAACAAGTAGTTACTCAGAACAGTGGGCCTCATGCAAGAACATGTTCGTATTCTTATCCTAAATTTATCTTACTTTCGTTTGTATGAAGGGTTCGTACGAACATGCCACGTCAGATTCAACAAACTCTTCTATCTTCAGGAAAAGTGTGTGAATGAGCTGCGTAAATTACACCTGTTCATATCCAGCTGCTCGTGCACGCGAGAGGAGATTAGCATAATTACCACCCCAAAAACACCATGTAAGGATATGTTTCCTGCCTCAGATACAAGGAAGTGTCCATTCATGAAAATGACAGCGGAAATTAAAAAGAACTTTACGAAGTCAGAGATTGAAGTCCGTCTGTCAGAGATCCAGAAAAGAAAATCTGTCATTTTTGCAGCATCAGCTGTGGAATAAAAAGAGCTGCTAAAAGTATAAACAACTGTGTTAAATCATTTTCATTTATTCAGAAGCCACACTGTCGCGCACCATATCCATCCCCGCGTGCGGTCGCAAGTGATCTCAGATGTGGGTCTGAAATAAGTATTTTAAAATGTTTTCAAAATATGTCTGGCACTTTGGTGAAAATCCAAGACTCGCTGGAGGGATTGTGTATCCCCTCTGGTCTGGGAACGTCTCGGAGTCCCCCAGGACATGGAAAGTGTCGCTGGTGAGAGCGGGGTCTCCTGCTGCCCCGTGACCTGATCCAGAATAAGCGGCAGAAAACGGACGGACAATTTATGTTTTTAGTCTAAATTATTACATTTACAATTATAACTAATTCAAGCAGAATAGCATATTGTCAAGATAATCATAGAGTGTAATTTTTTTTCAACTCAAAATATCTTCAAACTAACTAAATATAAAGTTATTAGGCAGGAAAACCCGTCTGGATAACAGCAGACTGACTGCTTGTAAAATACACGACAGGTCTGGACCACTCGTGAATTTTGTTCGTATCTGAAAAAAATCTTAGAATACGAAAACATTGGTGAATGCCACAAATTCTGCTAAATAACTCGTACGTATAACTTAAGAACAAATCTGTGCGTACGAACGGTTCTTGCATGAGGCCCAATAGCAATCCTTGTAAGAATGCGTTTTGCCCACTACCTTGCAAAGCAATGTTTCACTCCAAAATGTGAATTAATTGAATATACATCCTATAATTACTTTGTAGGGATTTCATTAAATTCATCAAATTGTTTATGAGATGTTTTGCTTACAAAGACATGCACACAGACACAGGTTGTCACATAGATACTCAAATTAATTGTGGCCAAGAGCAATAATAAGCAGAAAGGGAGTAAGACTAAGAAACCTTTGACACAGATTTTTTTTCCATGCTTGCTTGACCAACCACTGAAGCATTTGTCCAGCTTGTGAGGTCTTTGAAAAGTACATTTTTTTTCAGCTGTATTTGTTTACCAGGGTCCACCAGGATCTTCTGTGAATCCCCAAATAGCCAGCAAGCTGGACCAAATGCATGGCGCCACCCTGCTCTTTAGAGGAAGACTCACCGTCTACGTAAATGTCAAGGACAAGAGATACTTTTTTGAATACATTAATGTTCCTTAAATAAAGAAAAAGTGTGCGGTAGTGGGGGGTTTTGTGCAAAACAGATTTTTTTGAGTTTCATCTTATGTTATAAAGTAATTTCCCTATCTAAAACGTACCCCAAGTGTTGATTTGACTCATTCACGCATGTTTGAGAAATCCTTGAATCTCCTCTGGCATCCATTTGAAACTGCTGTAACCATTACTGGAACAAAACACCACCTATTTGTTCATCTCCTTCCTGGAGCTCAGTCCCCATGCCAACCTCCTGCACAGAGCACCCCTCCCCCGAAGTATTTTTGTAAAGACGTGATGAAGTTTAAGAGTCGGAAATGACAGGAGGTTCTCAAAGAGACAGAGGACAATTTCAAGGTGTTTATATAGGCTATGATGCAAAATCTAATGTATTTATTTTTTTATATTTTAATATAGTTTTCATAACAACTAAAGGGGAGATATTAATTGTTGGATTGAATTAACTATATGCCTGGAAAATATATAATCCCCACCCCCCTTTGAGAGATGATTTAATAGAGACATAAGGGTTTATTTATTTTTTGAATTAGTTTTTTTTTTTTTTTTTTTTGTCAAATGCAAATGACCAGCAAAAAATAGAGGTGATCCAGATTGCAAGGCTGCCCAAACCACATAAAACTAAAATTATGATTGTCCAAATGAACACATTCCTGTTTTCAATTTTTTAGTTCTTTGTTATTGCCTGGTCTCATGTCTGTGGGCTCGTGTTTGTTGGTTTGCATTGTTATAATAATGTTTTATGAGGAATTTGACCTGTTTTGTTTAAACTCTCAAAAAAATGGATGTACATCTACAACTGGTTAATGTTTTCAGTCAATCACATTCAGGATGGCAGTTACAATAACCTGCTATTATCTCCATTTACTATGTGCAATAAAGTCTATTAGTAAATATTCCAGAGAGCAGGATTTGCACGTGAGTTTGCAAAAATGGAGCAGCTTGCCACAGTGTAGAAGTGTAAAACCTGACTGTTTTCCAAGAGGTGCAACATTTTTTTAAACTTAAAAAAAGTCCAATTGTCTTTGATTGGATTTGGTAGAATCACGATGTCAGTGACTGAGAATCTTTCCTAGCACTCCACATATCAATGTTGGCATTAAAGTTTTGTGACTTTACAAATAATTCACACTGACAAAACTATGTGACACAAAATACCTTTCATTAAAAAGGTTGCTCCAAACACAACAGCAAAGACCTTGAGTAAAACCACAAGCACAGGAAGATAAATAGGCATTTACCCTGGATTTACACTGCAAGCTTTTCGGCTTCAGTCCACTGTGCTGCACAGTTCAACGTCATTTGTTTTTCACCCTGATTACACTGCGTTCACTGTGTTCCAGTACAAAACACAGAGGTGCTCTGAGAAATGTAAGTATTACATTGCAGGAAATGCAATATTGTGCTGCAAAGCCAGTGATAAATGAAGAAATCAGACCAAATCGATTCATTCTATGGAAGAAGGACTGGAAACAACACTTGAACTGTTGTATTTTTAAATCCAAATTCCAAAATAAAATCTCATGTTGTGCATGCGCATATGTTGCCATCTGCTTCTCAAACGGAATGATACATTTTGTCATGTATTTATAAATATACATACATACATACATACATACATATAT
>NW_013952630.1:723435-724503 GCF_001266775.1 Austrofundulus limnaeus
TATATATATACTGTATATGTTGTGCTCATTCTTTTTCCTGTTAGTGTGGAATGATAATTTGTAGATTGCTCCACCATCAAATATTATATTGGTGAATGACCGTGTGAACACAGCTGCCTTGCGGATGCAGTGTAAATGCTCCCATTGATCATAATAGGTGCGTTTTTATTGTGGATGTCAGAGTGGACACAGTATACATTGGGGGTATAAGGACCCTATAAGTCAGAATGTGTGAGAAATCACTACAAGTTTTTTTTTTCCTTTTTTATTTATGTATTTCCACCTAAAAGACCAGTGTGTCCACTGTGGGGCAAATGGTCTGAAAAAAAAAAAAGTGCAACTATGAGCAAATCAGAGTCATTAAGGTCCAACAGGACATGCAGATATACATAAGAAACCTATTTTTAAACCCACAGAGTCTCAATCTTTACTCATTCAAACTGAAACATTAGGTGTCCCTAAATGAACAAATCCCATTTTCCTCTATATTTTTCAATACAAACGTGCCAGCACACTAAAGCGTCTATGTCTCTCCAAAATAACTACACCAAACATATTCAATTCTGACTACAGAAACTGTTTCTGCAGGCGTTTGACTGTGCCCAAGAACCCTTATGTGCCAGGATGAATTATGCAATGGCTATAAATGCATTTTAACTATTAAATTGCAAAAGACAAGAAAATGGTGCTAGTTAGTAGATAGCACTTAAAAAGTCTATAAGGCATGCTAGAGGCTTTCTGTGACTGTGTTAAGGCACAGCAGCGCTTTGATTTAGTTCTGAAGATGTAAACAGTGTCAGTGCTAACATTCTGAAGGTTAACTTTTTTAATGTATCTATGATTGGAAATGTAGTTTAACCTTGTAGAAAAAAAAAGCTGTGTTAATTACTCTTATGAGAAAACCAAAAGCATTTACTTTTGCAGGTGCATTATTGCCACATCTAACAACAGTGATGAAGTTATTATTGCACACCCTATAATAATCTTGTGTGCTAGATTTGGCTTTATAAACAGAGCTCTGAGGTGACATCAGTGATATGTATGTGCACAATGCAGCCAGTGTGTGTG
>NW_013952630.1:725373-732086 GCF_001266775.1 Austrofundulus limnaeus
ATAAAAAGTAATGCACAACCTCATGTGAAATCATGAGATGTCATGCTCAGACACTGTAAAAAATGATGGATTGATGTTGGATTTACTTAACCATGTTATTTTACCTGGTTCCACTTTACTGAGTTGAGTAAATTCAAAGCATTATACCAGTTTTTTAACCAAAGAACATGAGTATGTTGCTTTGAATTTACTCAACTCAAGTGGAACCAGATAACATAACATGGTAAATCCAACAGTTCATTTTTAGAGTGAATGTTGTGAAGGGCTCTCACATTGGAAGTGTGATATCTGTAATATTGAAGATATTTTAGCCATTTTTGGTGTTTTCAAAGATCTGTTCACTTTTGGAACTGTTTTGAATTGGCTTAAAAAGTTAATAATTTGTGAAGACATATTCAAAATTATTGTTTGGTAAGTACGTAAGTGAGTTGTTTTGTTCTAGTGCTTAATGAGATGTTTTGCTAACAGAGTTTATGCCAATTACTTAATTTCAGCACTTTAAATAAAACAATTTTACACAATCAGTTTTCACTCTGATTTTGTGTTTGGGATGACTAACTACATATACGATTTTTAGTCTGTTCAATGTGGGAGCCAGCCTAAAAACTTCCAAAGTCAATTAGTAGTAGCTGTACATACAGAATTATTTTTGGTGCAAGATTTATGAAAATTCATCACTTAGTTTATAAAATAACTTGCAGACAGGAATACAAACTCTAAACCTCTAAAAATACTTAGATTTTGAGCTTTACCCTCAACTTCTACAAAACTATTACACACATATTCTCAAATGACTAACTTATTAAGAGGTCAGTCCAGCAAGAGAGAGGGATGACAACACTCCTCCAGGCACACGTAGGCAGCCACAAACTTGGTGCAGCTTGACACGAACAATGCATTGCTCCAGTCTATAGTAAAATAAGGAGATGAATCATTCTTTCTTATGTTGAGCTTTGGATACAAAAAGACAAATGAGCTCATGTAAATAATAAATAAATTAAAAGAAATAAATGAAAAGAATCCAAAAAGGCGAGGTGGGTGAAGACGTTGGTGGCACAGCAATAATAACCAAAAACAATCATGTGACATAAGAAAATGAGATAATGTCCAGAGTTCTAACAATGCAAATGGACAATCTGAATTAGTGGAAAGTTTGACTGGATTGAAAAATGGAATCAACTTTCAAACTAAACACGCCCGGTTATTTAGTGATTATGTCATACCTTAGCCCACAGAGTTGTAAAAACACTTTTCTTGCTTTGGTTGCACTTTGGACCTCAAATGCATTATCATTTTGAAAATATCTGCTGGGTAAGATTGAAAATTCATAGTGTAATGTGAACCATAAATCGCAGAGGTCCTCCATCACAGTGCCTCTTATTTCTGTAGCAGACAGGATTATTATCTGGCATTGCCACATGTAACTTTGACTCAGTCAGCTCCAAATGTTCTGTGCGGTCCTGTGGAAAAGTAACTTTTTATGTACCGGCAAACATAAACATTCTTTAAAACCCACAGTTGTAAACCTATTTTGGCTTTTATGGATGAGAATCAATCAATCAATCAATCAATCAATCAATCACCTTTATTTAACCAAGTAGAGCCCGGTGAGGTTGAGATCTCTTTTACAAGGGTGACCTGGTCAAGTGGTCAGCAGCACATATCACATAGTAATTGACAAAGCATTTGTATTGATCAAAAAGAAAATAAGGAAAAAAAGAGAGCTACAATCACAATATGTACGTGTTGACAGTTCAGAACCATCAGGATAAGACAGAATTATATGGGTAATTACAATATTTGGTAGACTTGAAAAGAAATTTAGGTGAGAAAAATAAATAGATAAATAAATACAGACAGACTGTTTGAGTAGATGCAGTTAAAAATTGACAGTGACATGTATAATGGATAAGTAATGTTTAGAAACATCTGCAATGGTCTAGTTTCTTGATGACGTCATCTATTACAGTTGACATGAAGGATCTAGGAGAGATGAGTGTTGACAGTTTCAGGTCTATCTGTAAGTTTTTCCAGGCTGAGGGGGCTGCGAAGCTGAATGCACTTTTTCCTAGTTCAGTTCTGACTGGAGGAATTGGCAGGAGGACTAGATCGTTACAGCACAGGGAGTAATGACTGTGTGATGTTGGTATTAAGAAGGTAAGGTATGATGGGACTAGTTTTAGTAGGGTTTTGTAGATGATGGATATCCAGTAGGTGTATCTGCAGGCGTTGAGAGATGACCAGCCAGATTTGACGTAAAGCTCACAGTGATTAGTGTGATAACTGGGGTCAGTAATGAACCGAAGAGCACTGTGTTAAATGGAGTCTAAGGACTGGAGGTATTTTGATGCAGCACTCGTGTACAGCACATCACCATAATCTAAAATTGGCATGAATGTAGCAGCTACTAATATTCTCCTTGCTTTACATGTGAAGCAGGATATGTTTCTGAAGAAGCCTAGCTTCAGTTTGAGTTTAGAAGCCATTTTGAAGATGTGGGTTTTAAAAGACAGGTCACTATCAATGTAGAAACCTGGATATTTGTAGGTGGAGACCATTTCCATTTGATTTTCCTGTTTGGTTTTGATTTGAGGTGGGTTCTCTGATTGCTGTTTTCTGTTGGATAAGGCCATGATCTTGCTTTTTCCAGCGTTTAAGACCAGTTTAAGTTTTTTTGCAGACGTGACTGAATGATATTGAAAGCGTCCTGAAGAGAGGTGAAAGCTTGGCTGAGGGAGTATGAACAGCAATAGATGATGGTGTCATCTGCATAGTAATGGTGGGAGGCATTTTACAGATTGCTGCACAGGTCGTTGATGTATAGGGAGAAAAGATAGGGACCCATTACAGAACCCTGTGGCACCCCTTTCACAACATCTAAGAAGGTAGAGGAGGATCCAGCTACATGAACAGACTGTGAAAAGAAAAGTAAGAATTAACAAGCTATGACATAAAAAACCCTGACACAAGTGACAGATAAACACAGATAATAGATAAAATTGTTGTTTACTTGGTTCAAGAAATACTTAGGTGAGTTTGTTTTCTTTCTGTTTGGGTTTCTGCCAAAGCTGTCACTCAAAATCTTATACACACCACAAGAAACAAAACTATATATATCTAACAGTTTTGCAAAACCTTAGCCAGTAGTTTTGGTAAACCTAAGTCTGTTTTTATGACCCGTTAATACCTCCATGTTCTGTTTACCAATGCTCCAAACTTTTGTGCTTTTGATCAAACACTTCAAAGTTCTCTCTGAAGCTAATATCTCACTGGGCTGTGATTGTTGGCACCTAATTGTGAACAGCAATTGCAAATGAAATGTTTGTGTGTGTTTCAGTTTCTTCAAGTGCAGGGCCTCAATGTCAATTTTAAACTTGTTCAAAAAGTATGCTTTCTAAATGTTCTCCCAAAATTGTCACAGAGTCATGGTGGGCATGCAAAAATGCTTTGTGAGGGGTTGGTGTCAAATGACAAAACATTTCTAGACATTAGTTGCAACTAAGTGAAGCAAACATTGTACATGCCCTGGCCCTACCCATCTATTTTTTTGTCCACAGCTGCAGCCTTCAGCAAATTAGCCTGGTTCTCGTCCAGGTTGTGGTCTTCATCATGTAGGTTCGGCACTGCTTCTCTGCGATATTTTGCTTGACATTTGTTGGTAAAATGATTGCTGGACTGAACAAGTGATTCACATTTCTCAAATACCACACGTAACTCACATCACTAATATTCACTTGGCTGTTGAGCAGCATTTATAAGTGTCAAAAAATTACAATTCTACCACAAAAATGTTGTGCAACATCAGTGCAATAGTTACTCAGTGCGAATTTTGGCCCAAATTTCACTGGTAATTTGGGTAAAATTGGTGCAATATAAATAAAGGTGTCAGTGATATCATCCTAACTTAAAATTTGTGTATTTTCCTGTATTTTTTTTATTTTATTTTGCCAAATTCTTGCCAATAGTCGTGGCCCAGTGAGATACTACCTTGAGAGTAATGAGGTTTGTTAGTTTCATTCTACAGGCGTTAATAAAACCTAGTTTTTTTTATTTTATATATTATTATTATTATTAGTTTCTTTGTTTCTTTGTATTTTGCTCAGTCACTGGAATGCGGTGACTGTGAAAATCTCAGCTTTTGGTCCATGCAACCAAGCACCTTATTCATATGACATTTACTAGCACAACAATGCAAGGCTCAATAGCTGCAGCTGTGTGTTTTGAGTCCCTGGCTTAATCTTTAGAGTTTAAAAGAATATTAAGTTATGCGAACCAACATTTACAGGACATATACAGTATGTTTGCTTGGTGCAAAGTACAATCATAGTACAGGTGCTGAAAGAGTGTTTAACTTGCTGGCTTTAAAAATACCGGCATGCTGAACTTATTAGGTATTTTTTATTTTGCCAGCAACAACACAAACTTATGTTTGGAGAAATTATGTCCTGTTCAGTCACTTAAGTGTCCCTATTGAGCTAAGAAAGTATCTGTTTTGGAGCACAAAATACAACATTACAAAATGCCATATTTCCAATACAAAAACAACAACAGCAAAAATGCAAACTACAACAAATGGTTTTAAGGACTGTGCAGTGGTCTCTTGTGTTCTAAGAGCATGTATCCATCTCCATCTCAGTCTTTCTGTCTCCTAAGAAAGTTAAACAACCAAATAAAGTAAAGAAAGAAAAAGAAACAAGCTAATCCCTTGACCTTGAGTAAAATATGTCTTATGTTCCTATAAATGTGCATCAGTTTGACTGCAGCAAACAAACTCACACAGACAAGTGCATTGCAGTGCTAACACTATTTTTCTTTTCAGAGCTCAAGAAGAAGCAGGGCCTCATCAGCTCTTGAGACGAGGCTTCTACTTTTCATGTTTCCTTCTTGTTCCTTGCTTTAAAAGCGTTTCAGTTAATCTATTCCGAGGAGAGAAAAGGTGTTGTGTAGAAACAGTGTCTCGATAAATAGCTGAGAGCAGTCGAGCCACAAAGGCTAATCAAAAGAGCAGTGCAGTCATGCAGTATGAGAGTAGCACTATGCTAAGGAGATGCATTGTTCCCAAGGACAAATGCTGCTTGGTTTTTGTCAACAACATGCCCTGCTTAATGAAAACTTGGACTTGTGACTAGTCATTTGATTGGCATGAGTGTTTGATGCCCATTGACTGCTGGGATAGAGCATTTTACACTCATTAGCTATACTAACAATTGTTTATGTGCATTTCAAGATGAAAAAAGTGAGGAAAACTATATAGTTTGTCAGCCAAAACAATCAAACCAACAGATTTAAGGGGGGTACATGTATTAACTTCTCACAGGAAGGTGCCAGATGAAGTTCAAACCAATAACCTTCTAGACATCCTGTGATCCTGGTAAATGTTAAAGCTGGCACAATTAATATGAAATGGGCTGTTTGATACCCCAAATAACTTTGAGCATTCATTTCAATTTGACATGCTTTCACAGAACAGTGTTGCTGTAGGCCTTTCAAAAAGTTTCTAGATGTGTCATTACTTGACAGTACACTCAATAAACCAGTTGTCATCCTGTAATTTTTTTCACATATACATAAATAAGAAACTGATTTGACTGAATTATATTGTATATTCTGCCATAGCTGAGAGGTGAAAGGGATCCATGATTAGCTGTAACATTAGACTTTATTTGATAAACATATATTTTACCTGTAAAATAAAGACTGTAAAAATACTGTAGGATGTTCAGTTTTTATCATTTTTAAACTAAAAAATTTAAAATATATTAAATGGACAGGGTCATTTTATTTACACACAAAGCATTCTGGGTAAATGATGACTTGTATAGGTCCTCGGTGCAAGGCTGCTAGCAAACTATATCCACCCTGAAGTTTAATCTTAGACAATATCTGATGATTGGCTCTTTTAAAACCTGTTAACATTCAGCGGAACGCTTGCGAGCCATTTTTGTATTGTTTTATTTTGAAATGTCATTCTGTGTTTCTGTTCATCCTGTGTCCATGTGCAATGCATCAAAAGTGAGGTCTAGGCCCTCCTCTTTTGATTGACACCTCATTTGACCAACTGGGTTCAAGTATCGGCTGTCCAGAACCAGTAATATATGAGAAGTGACCAACTTTTGGTTTCCGCACCCTGTACTTGATTGACTGTAGAATCGGCCAGTAAGCTCCGAGCTATGTTCTGATGCCACAGCTGTGTAGCCAATCACCATATCTTTCATTTGGTATATACATTGAGGGGGTGGGAACTTTATTCAGTGACGGAAAACCTAAAAACGGAGTAGGTTGCCATATTTAGACAGTTGTGCTACGCTAAGGAAACTACGCTCACAGGAAAACATGCTCTTCCATTGTTTTTTGGCCAGTTAGCTGACTAAATATGCTGATAAGATGAAAATATATTTGTTATTAAATGTTTCAAGTGCTTCAAGACATGGAAGAGTAATTTTTGTGGCCAGGAGAAGTAAAAAAGTTTGTATAAAAAGACTTCCGGTCAGCCATTTTGAATCACTAATTTTGTCAAATTTGAGGACAAATATGCATCAAATGTCAGTGAAAAACTCATATTTTTTCGCTGCTGGTGGTTTTAAAAGCTGTGTGGAATGATAATAATTTGAAAGAAATAAGGATATATTGTTTATTCTTGCATTTTGGCTGTTATTGGTGGAAATTTGGCTGAATGTAATCCAGTTGGTCAAAATATTTCTGAACATTAATAT
>NW_013952630.1:734569-739372 GCF_001266775.1 Austrofundulus limnaeus
GGTGGATATAGCTCGCTCACACTGATGACCTATCCACATCATCATTTACCCAGAATGCTTTCTGTGCAAATAAAATAGCTCCAACCGTGTTAAAATATATATACATTTTTAAATTTACAAAACTAAACATCCCACAGTGTTTTTACAGTCTTTATTTTACAATTAAAACATATGTTTATCAAAAATAGTCAAATGTTACAACTAATCATGGATCCCTTTGAGGGAGTCTTTCTCTAGTGAAAGAGTCGGGGGTTCAATTCCACCTTAAAATATTATTTTCTTTCTTTTGTTTTAATTTTTAAAATGAGTCTGGTGTTTTAGATTTTTGAACACAAGAAACATCAGATAAAAACAAATTGTGCTTTTAAAAATAAATCATGTTAAAAAAAACATCTAGTTCAGACCCGAAAATCACACCACCTCCTGTTTTGTGAAGTCTAAAAATACAGTGTAAACTTGTATTTCTCTTAACTATTTTATATTCTTACATGAACAGAACAGTGAAAGTTGTCCTTAAGAACCAAGACTTCCAGCAATTAGTGCACCACTGCAAAAATATTTCCAGAACTAATTGTCTGCTCAACAACAGTAACATAACAAACTTTATATTTTACAACTAAACACTATTTAATGTAAAAACTAAAATCAGTACCTCCTGCAAACCACATGTCTTGTTGTCTCCAGTATGTGCATCAGTTAAAGATGCATCATTCCTTGAAAGAATCACTTGCCACTTTTATGCCACAGTTTTAAACTAAGATATTATAATGAGAAATGATGGAATGTTAGTCACTTTAATCAAGTTTTGAAAATATTATCCACAATGTTGTGTCATACCACACGATCTCACAATCTCTGAGAGCTCAAAGTGTGTTGTGAATGATCATCAACTACTATCACATCAATGTGACCACTTGTGCCACCCATCTTGAATTGGATTTGTTCTAAAAGTCAATCATTGTAAAATAAAAAAACAAGTTTTTTTTGAAGACCAAATAAAGTACATTCCATAGTTCACAAGATATTTTGTTAAGACAGACAAACACACATACTCAGGCATATACAGTATGTTACAAGCTTTGTCCAACAGACAGACAATAGAAAGTGGTAATAGTACATGTCCTTAAATTATGACAGGATATAATCCACCAAAAAAAATGGTGTGGAGAGAGTTGGATATGCGCTTTGACACAAAGCACTCTAGAAGCACTCTAGAAAAGCTGAGTTAAAATAATACTACTTTCCAGAAAGCAGAGGTCTTTTGGGATTTAGAGTCACACAAAAGCAAACCGAGTGAAGTAAAAGATCAAATTATTTAGAGTTTTTCTCACCTCACATAATGCTTCATGGTACCAAGAGACGTTTTTTAGTATGTCCCAGTGGGAGGTGAAGTCTGAGTCTTGCAGAGTGAGCGCCATCCACTGCTCACATGCTTACTTGTCATTTGAATACACTGCTTGAGCTGTCTCCTTTAGAACAGATATTAAATGGATTTGTTTTGTTGTTTTTTAACCCTGTTTTTTTAACACAGAAAATGCCTCTGTTTTAAATTTCCTGCAGCTAAAGTGCACATAAATGCTGAATTTAGGCTTGGTAGCAGAAATAGATGAGGACAGTTGTGTTGCTATATGTTGGAATGTATAATAAAATGTTTGAAGATTATTACGCCCCATCAAGGGGCTTCAAGGTGTGACAAGGACATAACACGGTGTCCCATCCTCTGCACAACTCAACCAGCCACAAAAACAGGAAATGTTTTCCTAGTAAATTGTGATTTGTTTACAAGTGATCAGTATTTTACAAAATGGAGTTTTACTAATATCAATGCCAAAAAGTAAAACAAAAAAAAAAAAAAAAGGAAATTACCTTGTCAATAATTCACTGTGCAAAAATAAAGTTAAACAAAAAACAACTTTGCTTAGCTTCCTGAACGAAAGGCCTCACATACTCGACTGTGCGTCGAACAATCGACGCACGGTCACGTTTGTTCGACTGTTGCTTTCACACACCTTTCAGGTGGAGTCAGGTGTAGCACGGTGCATGTGGTAAGGAATGGAACCAACCATCACTTCCACACGTCTATATGTAGCAGGGTCTCATCAGGGAGCCAATTCTTATTCAGCACACTGGTTTATTGTCCAGTCATGGCCGAGCACCTGGGCACTGATTTGCGTTTATAAGATACATGCACATACATGAATCTATTATTCTATTTCTTTCCTAATATTGAAAAGTTGGAAAAACAACATCTGGCTGATAAAGCACATAAGTACTGTCTGGCACTCTAAGCACAGCCCCATTTATGTCTTCTTTAACCTGTCACTTCTCAAATACATCTTTTGCCATCACTTTCTGTTCAAAAACAAATGTTCAATTATGTCTGTCTCTGATCCTTGTCTTGTCTCCTTGCTTGTACTTGACTCACCATTTTCCACTTCAGGGGCCTCATGAATAAATGGTGCGTACGCATAAAAAAGTTATGTGCGCCAGGTTCTACGCCCACGTTGTGATGTATAAAAACCAACGTTGCATGAAAGTGTGTGTATATTTACGCACACTTTTCACCTGCCGTGAGAATGTGCGGCAGCCACGCAAAGTTTTTCAGCCAACAGTTTTAACTCACAAAGGCTACGTTCACACTGCAGGTCTTAATGCTCAGTTCCGATGTTTTTGAAAAAATCAGATCTTTTTTTGTGAACGTTCACATTACATTTTAAATGTGACCTGCATCTGACCCCTGTGTGAACACTCCACAGCGCTGATGTGACACACATGCGCAGTAAAAGACGTGACGTCTCATCAGCCGGCTTGTTTGTTTACAGAGCTAGCATGGATGCTACATTTCGCACATCGAATCAGAAGTTGTTGTTTAATCAGAGCCGATTAAATAATTATCTGACCTGCTTCTTTAGTTCAGTGTTTATATCTGAAGCTGCCTCTGGCCGGGATGCACCTGTGAAGCTTTTTTTTTTTTTAACGAAACTATGAGCTGGAAAAAAGTATCGACCGAGTAGCTAACTTTAGGATCGATACTCTCCACGACCCAGGCTGGACCATTATTATCATACTATCTACGTGGAAAATGAAAAGTAAAAAGATGAAGCAACTGGACTTGTGTTTTGGAGCTTTAAACACATGGAGCTACTGATTTATTTAAACAGCGTAACTTCAGGTTAGTGTCTTATCGATCCTTCAGCCCCTCCTCATGATGAAAAAGTCAGATGAATGTGACATGAGCGTTCACACTGCAGTCACTTTGAAAACATCAGATATATATCTGATTTGAAACCACATACTGAAACGGCCTGGGTCGGTTTTGAAAAAAAAAAAAAAGGATTTGTCTCGTTCAGACTGTCATAAAAAAATCGGATATGAGTCAGATGGGTCAAAAAAATCGGATTTGGGTCGGATTTGCCTGCAGTGTGAACGTAGCCTAAGTCACAAATCTGACCTGAATCCACAGAAATATGACTCTGTTCTGTTTTCTGGATGTAAGAAGCATGTGAACACCGTGTCAGATTTTTTTTGTTTGTTTGTTTGTTTGAGTTTTTATTGTTTAAACTGAACAATCATGAAACTGAACCCCGGGAATGAAAATCATTTAACCTCAGACAAGGAAATAGATCAGCCTAAAAATGATCAAAAGAACCTCAGTCTAGTCTGTAAACTGTTTTTATATTTTTGTCACATAGTTGAAAACCTTTTGGGTCCCGGGCCGGAAAAACCTGACACATTATGTGCGGCATAAAAAAATAAAAAAATAAAAAAGGCTGAAGAGAGGGAGCAAAATCGGATGCAAATGCTGGCTCACTGTACGGTAAGAATAATTGTTTTTTTTTTTTGTGTGTAGCCTTCACGCTGATGCTGAGCTGAGTTGTGGCCGGAGCACAGCAGCTGCGCTTTGGGTAGATTCTCGTACCAGGCACGCGCATCCTCGCCAGCTGGGAAACTGTTCTTATGTGTCAACCCCTTTGGACATTTACCTGTCTAATGAGCCTCAAAAATCTATATTATTTGCTAAAAGTCCGTAGGCTACCACTCGTACCCGCACGTTGGGGGGAGGAGGGGGGGTCCGTGGAGATGGCAGCGCCTGCTGTAACGCAGGAGGAAAGGAGAGAGGAAAAAGTGGATAATGGGATGGGTTCTTTTTTGTTTGTTTGTTTTATTTTTTAACGTCCGTTCAACGCCGTGTTCAACTAAGTAGACAACAACTAACCGGCTTCAATATCAAATTCGGGAGATGTCTGTAAATTTCAGGAAAATCTCAGGCTTTGGTTATCCCGTGCGAATGCGCCACATAAAACAATGACACCCCACTACTTATTTAGACAGTTTTCTCACTCATTCTCCATTTAATTTACATTTTTTCCTGCATCTAAAAATCATTTTGGATCCCACAGAGAGGAATCGGAAGAGAATCTCACATGCTGCACACATTTACATCTATTTTACACATTTAAACGGAGGCGTGTCAGGGGAGGTTTCTCACGTGCGCTAAGTTCCACGTTCATTGGGATGTATAAAGGAAAGGTGCGCAGGAACKTGRGTACGCATGGATTTATACATCTGAATATTTTGGAGCGGCGCACATTTCTAAATTTGTCCGTACGTCAACTTTTAGTGTAAAAGCTGCGCAATCCTTTATGCATGAGGCCCCTGAAGCCTAAAAAAAGGGAACAGTTCAAAGGATTGTCACCAGGCTGTTAATTATGGCACAAATCCAGACATTGGGCCTCATGCAAGAACATGTTCCTATTCTTATCCTAAATTTCTCTTACTTTTGTTCGTACAAAGGGTTCGTAC
>NW_013952630.1:740274-742253 GCF_001266775.1 Austrofundulus limnaeus
TTAAGAACAAATCTGTGCGTACGAACGGTTCTTGCATGAGGCCCAATGCCTTCTACAGAGCAAGATAAAAAAGCATACAGAAAAAAAAAAAAAAAAAAAGCAACAAGAGCATCCAAACTTGTATGGTTGTTCTTGTTTTTGATTTATGCTAATAAGTCAGTGTTTGATTTACTTTGATTTTTAAATTGATTTTTTTGTTTCCTTTGTTTCTTTTAATGAATGAAATGGACAAATATATTTTAACCAACTTGTCCAACACATTGTTTGTTTTCCAAGTTCAGTTTACAGATTGTGCCGCAGGGATGAATACTTATTAATATGGGAATATATTACATTTTTGTGTACGTCTTATAATACTTTATTTGAGAACTTCAGAATGTGGTTCTCCAGTTTGTTCCTACCATTGTCCAAGTTTTGGGTTAAAACCTCAACAGGGGTGAATGGAGAGGTGAGTTCTTGCTCAAGTAAAGCAGTTTGTCTTTTAACAGGTACTAAAAAAGCATGAAAACATAACTCCTGTCTTGGCTTTTTACCCCATTGGCTTCCTGTCTGTTTGTAGATTGATTGTATTATTTTACTGCTTGTTTTCAAAATATTAAATGGTCTCACCCCGTCATATTTATGGGATTTGCTCAACGTCTACACAGCCATAGGAGCACTCTGATCTGCCGACACGTTTCTCTTAAATGGCAGCATGACATCTTAGTGGTTAGCACTCCTGCCTCACAGCAAGGTGGTCCTGGGGTCTTTCTGTGTGGAGTTTGCATGTTCTTCTCATGTTTGTGTGGGTTTTCTCCAGGTATTCCAGTTTCCTCCCACACTCCAAAACCACGCATGCTAAAATTGTCTTTAGGCTCAGGCCTCCCTTGGAAAAAAAAAATAAAAAATCTGTGATCTCAATGGGATTTGCCTGGTTAAATACAATTAAATGTTCTACTATCCAAATTAGAATATGAAAGTGATTAGGCTTTTGCAGTTGCTGCTCCAAATCTGTGGAACAGTTTACCTCCTAATTTACACACTGCTAAGACTGTTAAGTCTTTAAAATCTTAGCTGAAGACTCATCTTTGTTACTGGCTTTTGATTTGAGTAGAGAATGAGTCAAGCCAGGCTAATGCTTTTTTATGTTTTGTTTATTTCTTGTATTGTATCTGTATTGTACATTTTTTATTTTATACTTATTTAATTAACATTTTATTTGCCTGAACAATAAAAGCACATCAGTCAACTTCAGTTGTTTTCTAATGCTTTAGAAATAAAACAGCATTGATGTTAATGCCCTTCTTGCCTGGTCTCTGTGATTTTGTTGGACAGACTTTACTCTTCAGATTTAAAGTGATTGCATTTTTCAAGACTTATTACTAATCAATTAACCATACAAATAAATCTCAGATTGTAAGAAGAAAGCAACTAATACCAAAGTGTGGAATACTTACTGTTGTCTTAAATTTTATTCCACAAAAGATGGTCAAAATATTTAGCTATGTTTCAACAGAATTGCACGATTTTTCATTAAACTGACAGAGATAGCCTAAGCCAATTCAAGTTCCAGTGCACAAGTTTGTGGCTGTCATCTTCTGCTATGTGAACAGACTGTCAAATGTTTCATTTCTTTTAATGATGTCTTAAAGACAGCTGGGAATTGGGGAAATGCAAGCTGCTGAATTTGCCATCACCGCATTGCATCATCTCATGAAAATTCACACCAGTACCCCAAATAAATAAGCTTCTGGCTGTCTTATCGCAGCACACTTGCTAGCATCTTTCTGCACTTACGTCAACAGACATTTTCTTTTTGCCTCGTGACTGACATGTTCATGAAGGTGTGTGTATAATTTCTGTGTGTGTTTTGATAATCTGGGAGTGGCAGACTTAACAAGCAGCTACATATAAGGAGAAACAGAAAAAATCTTGCAACAAGAGCTCTGTTTATGCAATATAAAATTGATTAAAACTCAAGGGGATGTACAGTATATATA
>NW_013952630.1:744848-747699 GCF_001266775.1 Austrofundulus limnaeus
ATATATAAATGACAATTAAATAACAATTTTTAATCACGATTAATCTCAATTTTTTTTTTAGAAACCATCAATCTACTATGGCTGAATGAGTTTGTTTGTATGTTGCAATACATGTGATAAAAAGTGTAGTGTATAGTAGATTGCTGCCAGCTTGAAACAACACAGTTAAAACAAACAAACAAACAAACAAAAAAATAAATTTCACATATAAATAGCCGAAACAACCACAACAGTTAACTGTACAGCTCAGAGACCTTTGGCCAGGAATATTATGGCATCTCTTCTGAAATAACCATATATGTTACAATTGACAGTCATGTAAAATAATTTATAGCATCACATGAACCACTACAACATGTTTTAGATTAAACCATTTATTTCTTTTTTTAAGATGGTAGATATCCACTTTGGTCTTGTCCCTGCTTAGAGTGGCTCTCAGCTCAATCATCAGAAACCCTGTTTCTTCAAACTGAGATCATTCAAATAGCTATATACAGCAGGTAAGATATTCATTATTTACAATCTTTCCAAAGACTTCCACTTCGAAACACCCAAGCCTTACCTTCATGGTTACAAAATCCTAAACCTGTAGCCACTTTTTTTGTACATTCTGACATTTCAATTGCCCCATTTCACCCTGAACTATACAGTATAGAAGAAAATAAAATTTTAATGCCCCAGATACATAATAAAGCCCATGTTTTGGAGACGTGGCAGCTTAATAACAGAGAGTCAGGATCAAAAATCCTCTGTTTGCAATATGCTGCCACGTCATGAAACATTGGGGGCACCTGTTCCCTCGCTCTGTCATTGAATCCAGCCACCACAGCTGCACTTGAATGCTTCACCTCGAGCTCAATATCTCACATGGGGCCATGCAGTCGCACGTATCAACAGATGCAATAAAGCGTTTGGTTTGTCTCAAGCTTCAAAGGTGGTACCTGTTGGAGCAAGTGAGTCAACGTGAAAAGAAAACACAGATAAATGTAAAAGATAAAGCACTGTGAGGTGAGACAAGTTACATTTTTTTTCTATAGCAGAGAACATCTTCATGGGTTTTAGGTTTCGTTTGTGGAGACGAGTTATATGACTTCAACTAGGATTAGTGCATTCCACATAAATTGTGATCAAACACACTGATGGAAAAAAAAGGCAGTAAATAAACTGGTGGGAGGGGGATGCATGCTTAACTGAGCTCAGCCAAAGCAGTGATTAAACACTCTGGAGGCTGAGAGCGTAGAGAGCTCAAATAGCTGCACTTAAGTACTTGAAAACACTGAATGTGCTGTAATGACGTTTGCATAAAAATAACACACAAGCCGCATCTGAAATCATTGTGTGCGATTACCATGCTAGGCTAAGTGCAGTTGAGAGTTTATCACTTAAACTTTTATCAACTGCAATGCGATATTGTGGGATCAACACCAGCTTTAAAGGGATTAATATATGGAGTGTTGGCAGGCCGACCCTTACCCTTGGGTAGTCTAAGGATCATTAGAGCCATCACTGTGGTAACGGCCCCTCAAGCCACGATGTTCAAAAAAAAAAAAAGATGGGGTACGGTCCAAGGGAAAGCAAACAGCTCTGTTACACATCATTAAAGGCAACAGATGTCTGTGTGTTGTGCTTCTTTTCTCTTACTGTATATCTACACTCGCCTACATCTGTGCGCATGAATGTGCCTGGGGAGAGGGTAATGAGGACCGCTGGGGCTAGTTTAAACAACCAGGGTTCACTAGCAGAGAAGCGAACTGGAGCTTTAACGCTCCCCGAAGCGCGGGGAAAGGCACAGCAGCTTCAATGCTTTCCAGTCTTGTGATCTCTAGCCCGTATTTGCACTGGGACTCAGCTGCGTGTCTCAGAACCAGCACGCTGACCCCTCAACCCCCACTTCAGGCCCACCACTTTTAGACATCTAAGGGAGAGAGTTCGGCCCTGTGGGTGTGAGGGATGGTGGTTCTATCGTCTTCCCACCTCCACATTGTGACATCAAGATCTGAGTTTTCTCTGCCTAACAGCCAACCGTATGCTATGTTTTGCATCTTTAAAGTACCTGGAATAAGTTCTGATAAAGAGTAAACTGGGAACAGCTCACATTGTGCTTCTATGATGCAGTATTAAACCACAACAGCTGAATAGCATTGATCCGAATTAAACGCATTCCCTTCAACCCCTGATTTGGTTTTCTGTTTTTTTTTCTCTAAATGAACATTAAGCCACAAAAAACAACTTCACAATGACCCATAAAAACACAAACAGACAACCACATCACATGTGTGCACACTGTAGCTTCATCACCTAATATTGATTTCCCACTGGACAACCAACTGCTTCACCATCTTTGTGGTGACAGTTTGACCCATGAGGCCAGTTAGACGCTACACACACACACTTACACAAAGGGATCCTCCCCGCATCATTTTGGGAACCCCCTAAAGCATTTATTGACCACAGAGGGAAAGTGGCTATTAATCTGACAAAAGCTTAAAAGCCTGCCACAGTTTGTTCTGTGCACTTGCTGTTATGACTTGCGGTGTCCATGGTCTAATAATGAAAAGGTTTATAGACACGTCTATTCTTGAACATGACACATACAGCGGGTAAAATAAGTATTGAACACGTCAACATTTTTCTCAGTAAATATTTTACTAGAGGTGCTAATGAAATGAAATTTTCACCAGATGTTGGTAACAACCCAAGTGATCCATACATACAAAGAAATCAAACCATAAATGTCCAGAAATGAAGTTATTTGTAATAATGTGGAATGGCACAGGGAAAAACTATTGAACACATGAAGAAAGGGAGGTGTAAAAAGACAAGACATGGAAAGACAAGACAGCAGCTGAAC
>NW_013952630.1:748551-753826 GCF_001266775.1 Austrofundulus limnaeus
GTTCAGCTGCTGTCTTGTCTTTCCATGTCTTGTCTTTTTACACCTCCCTTTCTTCATGTGTTCAATAGTTTTTCCCTGTGCCATTCCACATTATTACAAATAACTTCATTTCTGGACATTTATGGTTTGATTTCTTTGTATGTATGGATTACTTGGGTTGTTACCAACTTCTGGTGAAAATTTCATGTCATTAGCACCTCTAGTAATATATTTACTGAGACAAATGTTGACGTGTTCAATACTTATTTTACCCGCTGTATGTCTAAATCTTTCTCTTAAAAAAACCCTATATGCATAATGTTATATATCTATGTAGTTACCCAAACATGCACACAAAAAAAAAATCAACCAAAACTCCTGAAAATGTGTTGCATAATTAGTCAGGGTGTCACCTTTTGGCCCACCATCACCTTTAACAGCAGAAGATGAGTCTTCTAACCCTTCATTTGAGCAAATTAATATCATTCTGTTACTTCTGCCACTTCAATCCCCCTGAGGCAGATCTATAAGCCTGGAAGAGCAATAACGTAATGAGCATGCCAAGACAGTGAGCCACATGAAGTGACAAAAATACAAAAAATCATCCACTCTTTGGAACACATTTGCATCTATGCATCCATTTCTTTATGGAGGACCAAAACTGACATAATTAAAAGTAAAAGCAGAAAAATACAAATGGCACAATGAATAAATAAATGCACTTAAAATGCACCAATTCATTAAAAAAGGAGAGCTTCAGTTCATGTTTTATGATTTAACTGACCTTCATATTTATTTTTTCCAACTTAGTTCTAACAATTTATATATTTTAGAAAGTAATTTACATTTCACTGTTTTTTTATATTAGTACTGGGAATAGATTAAAAAAAATAATCACAAATTATCTCAAGATATTTTTACAAATAATTGTGATTCCTCTACTATGGCTGAATGTGTAAGTTTGTATGTTGCAATTCACTCCATGTGTGACACACTATGTACAGTTTTATTTTATTGATCATTTTTTGTTTATATTTGTATCTTCTTATGTTTAATTTTGTTTAATTTTATTTATTTACATATTTGTGATGGGCAATGGGAAAAACAGCAACAAGTCTCGCCAGGTGTGTTTTGAGTTATTTACAGAATCTGAATGTGTGGGTTCTATGCTATCCAACAATGTCAAACTCAAAGACATGGCAATCAGAAATAAAAGGAAAAAGATATGGACATTTTAATGTTGGTAATCTGTAAATAAGATTGCAGAAGAAACAGGCCTCAAAGGTTAAGAGGAATTGTCCCCACCAGAGGGTGCTTCCTGGGTGTTAACAATGGCTGTTCATTTACATTAATTTGCATAAACCCCACCCCCGAGCACTGACTGTCAACACAAGCTGTGTTTCCATCCAACTTTAATTCAAATTTTGAACAAATTTTTAAAAATTCGCAAAAATGTAAAAACGAAGAAATACGATTCAAACGCGTTTACATCAATTGGCTTGAAGCGAATTAGTTACGTCACACACATGCATGTAGTATACAGGAAGTAAAAGTCGCATCTCAGGAAAATGGAGAGAAGTTATCAGGAACGTCTTGCTACTATTGGAAAAGTTGTAATTATTTTGTCATCTAGTTTTGGTGATTTTACATGCGGCTGGGAGACGTAGAGGAAGTAATGCAATTCTTTTCACGTTACGGGATTAACTGAGAAAACGCCGACAGCGGGAGGTTCCAGCTGCGAGTCGCGGCTGCACTTGCTCTGGTACCGGGACCAATTTTGGACAGACAGCGGGAACAGCTGATCAACATGTGAGGAAAATGTTCGCTATGTCAGAACTGATTCGAAAAATGTTTTTCCATCTCCTTTTTGTGCATTACTCTTTTTCAAAAAAAAAAAAAAAACACCTCAAGCAAGCGTATCAACTTTGATGCGAATTAGAGGAAGTTTTTTTTCGTATCAATCCAGTTCCATTCATCTTTTCTGATGCGATACTTCAAAATGCGCATTAAAAACCTTGATGTAAACACGGCTACAGGTAGGCTCTAGGAAAGTGTGCAGACAAAAGCTCAAAAGGCTCATTTGATTTTTGTAACACCACAAGCCAAATTAGTATTTAAAAGGTACACAAATTTTTAATTCAAGTCTATTTCACATCATCATCATGATTAAAATAACAAGTGTTACACTCCCTGCTAAAATAAAAAGTTTTACTTTGTAGCAGTTCTAGACCACATTTATCTGGGGGAACAAGATGGGGCCAGTGTTTTGTTTTGTTTTTTTCATAGGGGCACACATGGCAGAAGCATAAAGTGCAACATATTTATTTATTTATTTATTTATTTATTTATTTATTTATTTTAAAGTAAAACAGTCACCACCAATTTTACAGGGGCACTGCCCCCTGTTCATTACAATTTAGGACCAGCCCTGTTGCCCACTTCTGTAGCTGCAGAACAGACTTTCACTGCAGGTCTTGATGCTCAATTCTGACCTTTTGGTGTGAATATTTAAATCATATTTCAAATGTGACCTCTTTCAGACTGCTGTGAATGCTAGACGGTGCTGTTGTGACCCACATGCACAGATAATGACATGACGTCCAATTCAGCTGGCTGGCTGTTTACAGTTAGCTAAACATGCTATCTGACATGCTTGTTTAGTTCAGTGTTTTTATCTGAACTTTTCTCTGGTGAAGCTTTTTCTTTTATTTTTTTTTTTGCAATGAAATGATCAGAGAAAGATGTTACATTTTATGGTTTACCAGGGCATGGAAAACGAGAAGAAAAAATATTGAAGCAACTGGACTTCTGTTCTGTATCTGAAGACGTGGAGTTACAAGATTTAAACTAGAGGTTAGTGTCTGTCAGTCCTTTACTCCAACTCCAGTTGCAAAAGCGTTCTGAAACTCATCGGTGTCTGCCTTGGTGAAAAAGTTTCTGCCACTGTGACGTGCTGTAGCTTAGAGCTTCGGTGTTCGATCCCTCTTAAAAGCAGAACATGCAGCTCACTGGCCAAAACCAATAAGGTGTGTTAACAGCCTGGGAATAGCCAAACAGAGCCAGCATGTTAATCAGCTCTCCTCCCCGAAACACAAATTACTGTCTGCTCTTTTTACTCTGAAAACAGCCTGAGTGTTAACAATTGAGTTTTTGATTTAACCTCATTATTTTGCACAAAATTTAATTCTAATTTTACTTGTCGTGTACAGAACCATTTATGTTGGTTTTAAACTAAAAGTGATAAAGTGATATTTCAGGGTTGAACTACTCCTATGGTGAGACAGTTCAGTATTGCAGTGCTTACAGAGAACTATACTTCGTTGAAGCCCGCCGTCCTGAAGAATCTGGTGACTTCTGCTGTTTCTGCCCTGGCTGCAGCTTGGGTTCATGTGAGCACCTGCGAGTTGCCATGCAATGGCTCGACAACAAAGGCTCTCATTGGTTGAGACACGCAACAAAGACCATCTAAAGCCAATAGTGACCAAGACCCTGCCTCAATCTGTACATGGAGCTTGCTCTTTTTTTTGTCTAAATAGTATGGTCAATTTAAATATAAAATGGGGTAAAGTTCTCACTTTTTTAATTAAGTGGTGCATTTTAAGTGTAATTATGTATGTATTGGACCATTTATTTATTTTTGCTAGTTTTACACCTCCATACTTCTGCCACCATCCATAACTTATTATCTAACCCTTACAAGACTCCCCTATTTCTTATTATTGCAACAAAAAAGCACATTTTTGTATTAAAAAAACTCTGCAGAAGAGCAGAGATGGCAACTTATTAGGAATGCATAACAACTAATCGAGAATAAATTAATAATCAATTATAACTGCTTAAAATGTGTGCTGATTCATAAAAAATGAAAGTCAGCTTTATTGTTAGTGTATAACCTCATTAGATCCTTACAACTTACACTGAGTTTTTTATTTTTATTTATTTATTTAATATTTTTGTTCCTCCAAAAAAAAATCAACTTAAAAGTCTTTATTTCTGAAATCATTTCACTGTTGACTGTCCACTGTGGTTGGAAATGCCACATCCAAAAAAAAAAAAAGGGGCAAAGAATGAAAACAAATGTAGGTGTCAGTTAGCTAAAGCACACATTAAATATGTCTTCAATTTATTATTTTTTTTTCCTATTGCCATATAAAAGAGAGGTCATGAGGCTGTTGTTAGTGTGCTAAAGTCAGTGCACACTCTTCATGTGTGTGGAGTGCCTTTGGTACGTCCTTTGTGAATGATAGCTTTGCTAAAGTGCCGTGAAAAGAAACATTGGTTTGCAATGCCTTTGATTTATTTCTGGTGTGAGAAAAAAAAATTTGCATAGCAGGCAGACTTGGGGCAGATCTGAGCTCTTGTTAGCCGGGTGGCTAGATACTTTATCATTATCATCAAGCTTGTGCTCTTGTTCCAGCCATTCTGCCCTTGCTTATATTCTTCAGGCACTCTTTTGCCAAAGACTCACACACCAAAATCATCAAAAATAATGACTAAAAAAATAATGCTTTAAGGAAACATTTTTAATAGCCATTTATTTGAACGATCAGTGTGTACAGAAGGTTTCACCTGTCTCCTACAATTCCTTGCTGTCTTTCCCTGATAGGTTTGCTGCAGTCCTTTTGGGAACAGTGCTTGTTATAGAGGACATGCTGACGAGTGGCGATCGATACTAACTCTCAAACCGCAGCATCAGTCTGTAAGCTTAATGTGTGTGTGTGTGTGTGAATGTGTGTATATATGTTCGCTATGGGAGTCCGTGCTTGCATATCTGTTGGTGTCTGAGCAAGATGTTTGGCACCCAGCACAAACACCTGCAGCTGCTGCTGTCATTCATTTCCCTGTGCCCTTGAGGGTGTCGGCTCTCATCGAACGGGCGTGCGCTTGTGTGGGCGTACATGCGTGTGATGGATTTAGATATCAGTTTATGGGGGGTGAGAGGAGATTATATGGACAGCTCTCACAGCTACTTTCTTTAAATATTTCACAATCATATAAACAAAAAACACAATTTCAAGGTGTCCTGATGCATCTCAGTAATCCAGGTAACAAATCAAAAGAAAAAATATTGTATAGGTCTTCTGGACGGGTTCTTCTCTAATGAAACATTTCATCTCTCCTCCAAGAGACTTCTTCAGTCTGAGAGTTTCAGGCAAAATTCAGGCTTTTAAGCCCTGCCTCCATGTGACTGATACTCACATCACATGACCCAGAAATACTCACAGAATACTCACAAACCCTGACCCAAACCAGTGGTTATTCCGTATGTTGCGGGTGTTTCGGAGAAACTGAGACG
>NW_013952630.1:753915-760385 GCF_001266775.1 Austrofundulus limnaeus
CGTCTCAGTTTCTCCGAAACACCCGCAACATACGGAATAACCACTGGTTTGGGTCAGGGTTTGTGAGTATTCTGTGAGTATTTCTGGGTCATGTGATGTGAGTATCAGTCACATGGAGGCAGGGCTTAAAAGCCTGAATTTTGCCTGAAACTCTCAGACTGAAGAAGTCTCTTGGAGGAGAGACGAAACGTTTTATTAGAGAAGAACCCGTCCAGAGGACCTACACAATTTTTTTCTTTTTGACAATTTCAAGGCAAGTGACAGAAAGAGAACTGGCCGTTGCTTTGAGTCAAGTGTGTGTTTGTCATCAACACAAATTCTCGATTAGCACTGCTGCGGCAACAACAACAACAAAAAAGAGCTGATTGTTTCATAAAATGTTTTTGCAAAGTTTTTTTTTCTTTTTTTTTTTTTTCTGAATTCCCATGTAGTTCCAGTTGACCAAAGCTGAGTGAGAATTGGCTGGAGTGACATGAAAGTACTTGCAGCAGGGTGTGAAAGCAAAGGAAAACGAGAAAGAGATGGAGACTATGAGTGTTTCTTCTTCCTTGAGTCTTAAATCCGCCATGGGTAACTGCTGGACTGTGACAGTAGGCTTATAACCGCCAGGGTGTCGATAAATCCCAGGCGCATTCATTTCCTGCAAGACCAGGAAAGCATACCTCGCTTTATGCCCCTCGCAGAACAAAAAAGGCAAGGTGATTTTTTATCCACTTATTTCACCAGTTATTTATATATTAATGGCTTCATGCATCATAAACTTTTTATACAAGTCTGCGCCTGGGAACTGTGAGCCGAAATATTGTCGGTCGGCTTAACTCCTCTTCCGCTCTGAATATCTGTCTCTGTCGGGTGTCGGTTAGATAAAAATCGTCTTCATTTGCATGTAAGCACCACATTGGTTAAATAAAACATTAGGCAGAAATGTTGGTGATTAAGTTCACTTCTCCAAACATCACATTAGATATGCAGATTACAGTATACCCCCCCACCCCACCTCCTCCTCCTCCCCATAGAAAAGGCAATAAAACACTAATGGTCCACTAACAATTATTTATTTTAAAAGGCTAATGGGATCATTATTCAAAGTTGCTCAGACGTTTAGGCATTTACATATTTATTTGAAGTGCAAACAAAAAAAAAAGTCAAAGAAACTTTTGACTCAACACAACTGCTCTAATGGAAAAGTCTGTAATTAGTGGAAAACCTGTGACTGAAGACTGTTTCTATCCTTTTCTTTTGTTCTGTTTTTTTTTTTTTTCAAACTTCTTTTTCACTGTCACCCTTATCAAACCACGCAGAGCACCTCATCGGAATTAGGTATTTTAAAAGTGCCTGTTACAGTTCTTAGCACTGCCAACGGAATGCTTTCAGTACTACTCAGGTTTTCTGAAACAGTTTGTGTTTCAGACACATTTTTAATTGAATTGCATCATTTTTTTAACCTTATCGGTCAACACAGAAATTCTCAAAAAGTAAAAACTGGTTTTGCAATGGAAAATGGTCCTAAGAGCTTGGAAAAGGGACTGTCACTGGACGGTCATTTACAGGTCTCGTCAAACTCGGTCACTGGTTAGGATATTTCAAGAGACATGCATGCACACACACACACTAAAAACAAACAAAAAAAATGGTAACACTTTATAATAACTACACCCTATGTAGCCTTACCTAATCATTATAATTATTAATAAATGACTAATTAAACTTGAAAACATAATTAGGGACAATTCATAATTAATAAGCTATAAATGAACACAAGTTTATGTAAATGCTTTACCTTTTCAGGCTGATTACTTCCAAAACTAACATACTCATTTTTTTATTTATACTTAATACCTCACAACTTAACTACTGTGTATATATGTATGTACTGTAGATGTCCATATAAATGTACTTTCACTAATGAGGCTTTGCTGCCTGAGCATACGTTTAACTTCCTGGTTAGAGCAAAGCCTCGTGGGAAATTTCACAAATTGACAAAATAAGAGTATTTTGAGTCTTGTAAAGTTTGCAAATCTACATGTGTGCTTAAATCTAATATGAACACATCCTGTAGAAAATTGTTTTATCATGTTTATTCTTAATATAATTTCAAGAAAAATCCAGAACCATGAGTGAAAACTATCTGCACTACAGTCTTTTATATAATTCAATTTAATTCAATTCAGTTTATTAATATAGCGCCAAGTCACAACATACATTGTCTCGACGTAGTGATTGGGTGAATAGATGTAGTGGTTGTAAGTGGAAATGTAATCTTTCTACATCAGAGGACAGAAAAATACAAGATGGTAACTACTAGTTAACAAATATACATAAATAGTTTTTACTTTAGAAGGGTTCACAAAAAGACTTAACTAACTACTAACACCTGTCTTAATTACTGATGCACAGCAGGGTTAGTAGATAGTCAATTCAAACATTCTCTAACCAATAATACATGTCTAACACATGGTGTGAAAGTATGTTTACATGAGCATTTGCATATATATATATATACATCATATATAATAGTTGAACTCATGAGTTATTAAGCATTAGTAAACACTGAGTATGTTGGTTTTAGACGTAATTAGCCTTTATGGGTAAAACATTACCCTTGAAAACATCATTAATTAAGGATTATTCAGACTTAATAAGCTACGAATTAACACATCTATTAAGTGACACTTTATTAATGATTAATTAAAGGGGACCTATTATGCAAAATTCACTTTTTAAGGGTTATTTTTTTTACTCAACTTTGGGTATGTACTTCTTAAAAAACAGTCCTAGGACAAAATAAAATGCACCGAGGGGCATATTTACTGTAAGTAAATGTATTTTTAATGTATATTAATGACAAGTTTTATACTTCCGTCATTTTGTGATGTCACAAGCCATACGACAACCCACCAGAACCTGCGTTCAGCCCCTTACCTAGCAACCCCCGGGTGAGACTCCACCTCCTCAGTATAAAAAGCTGTCACAGTGTTGTTGTGCAATGTGCAGCTCATTTCACAACAATCCTTCCAATAGGGCAATGGGTAGAGTGTTGGACCAGAGAGTGGCAGACCAGGGTTTGAGACCGGCTTGGACACTGTTTAATTATTTATTTATTTTTGTTTGTTATGAACATATTTTCTCATGTACCTCTATTGTTTAGCTAATTAAAGCCTTGTTAAAGCCTATTTGTTCGAGTTTCTGAGGTATTTTGACTGCTGCTGCTCCCTGCTCTGGTAACAGCATGCAGAGTGAGGGCAGAGCAGAGGAGCAAAGAAGCTGCAACCATGACTCTGCCTCTGGGTCTCTCAGTTGGTTGTACAACAGAGCTTCTGCTATTATTAGCCATGCTAATGTAAACACTGGCTTTGGAGGGCGGAGTTAATGTCAACAGATTTTTGGAGGGCGTTACCAACAGAGCTCATTAACATAAACAGCTCTTCTGAACGGAAGTCAAAGCAGGCAGAACTAGAAAATGGGAAATTTTATTATCTGAGAATTATTTTGTGCATTAAATTGAATGAACATGGTCTGGATAGCCCACAGACATACCATAAAAATTTCTAGGACCCATAATTGGTCTCCTTTAAGGCTAAATAAGGTGTAGTTTTTATAAAGTATTACATTTTTTTATTTTCTTACACTACTCAACCTTAGAAAATTCAATGTTTATAATATAATCAATTTTACAGATAGTAAAGTAAGATTTGGTGTGATACTATCACGGAGACATTTCATTCACATACTTTGAGTACTGCCACATTGTGTAAAATCATTAAGATAATGTTAAAAAATAGCTTGCTAAGCCTCAGACAATATGCCTTTATCCTAATAATTTGGCTGTTTTGTCACATACGATCGAAACATTTATGATATTGATCTTTTTGTGTTCTGTCTTCCTGTATAAGTGTAAAAATGAATTAAGTCTAATAAAATGCATAATTAAAAAAATGTTCACAGTGCATTCGGGTTTGCATTGTAGTGTATTTTGATAGCACGTCTTGCAACAAAGTGATAACATCAATAAGTGCAGATATTGCCAGTTGGAAACTAATCTAAGAATATCCACCTCTGGGAGGTCAATAAACTCACTAATCCTGAACGTCACATGTGCGTGCACACACACACACACACCTTATGCACACCCAGAAACAAGTCATGAGCATTAGGAATGATAATTTAGAAAGCACAGCTGACTACTTTTTAAAAATGTTACAAGGTGACAACCATACTTTTCAACACTCACATACACACAACACATCAAATACATTGTTGACCAATGTGTCGGCTCACTGCTCCACGTTTCTCCCATGCAGGTAGATGCTATCTCATGAGGGAAGGATAGAAGGAGGTATTCAAGGAGGGAGGGGAGGATTCACAGCACTGCTGGAGCCTGTCTGAGGAAGAGACTTATCTTGAATGCGAAAAGCCAATGAGCAGGACAGAATGAAGGATCGTGAATGTCTGCAACACATGGCTACCCTCATGTACTGTGTATACCATCAGACTCCTAGAGACACTTTCCCAAATGTTTTATTCTGCTAACCTCACAAAGATTTCACTGTCTTGTAATAATTTCTAAATAGGGCCTCCTCGCCCAGGGATATACTTAATTGCCACAAACACTGGCTGGTGATGCTAATGTATCCTGACAAATGAGAGGAAGAGGCGGGGGGGGGGGGGGGGGGGGGGGGGGGGTGAGGTAGTCACACTTGTTTTGATGTATAACTTTGACTTAGGAAGGGTACAGACTGTCACTCAGTGGTCAGCATGACTCAACCATTTGGGGTTAGGATGGGGAGGGTCTTCATTGCGCTAATAATTCAGCCAATACTGTGTCCGCCCTCACTGCTGCAAGTTTGTGAACGATATTGCATGTGCTTGCTTGTGAGAGTGTATTCTTATATGCAAGCAGGTCCTTTTGTGCTCGAGTCCCTCTCATCTTGTATTTCACCGAGTGTCGTCACTACACCCCGTGAGACCCGGGAGCTTCAGGAGCAGGACCAGTTATCTCACATATGTTTTTACCTCTTTCTGTTACCCAACACATGGACAGACCAAAAATCCACATTTAATTTATAACATAAACGCTCAGTGATGGTTATTCAGGTACATAATACTCGTTTAGATCTGTCTACATACTCAATCACGTTTGTGTGGGCTTTTGGATCACAAGGATCAACATTTTTTTTGAAATAAATAAGTCAACATATAGTATGGGGTTGATAATAAAATAGTACCAGGAGAATAGCAACAAAAAATAAAACGGTTTACTTTATGACTGCGGATGATTTTGTGAGGAATACCTGAGATAAAAGCCAGTCTCTGAATTTACATTTACATGTACTTTATTATTGCCTTAGACTGTGAAATATTTAGTACTCTTAATATGTTGTAAAAATACTAGTAAAAAAATGTTATTGAAGCAATGGTGTCATTGTCTTAGCACATTGGGGCTAAACAGCTGTTCATCTTAAATTAAAAATGAAAAAGGAAAATAAAACAGAATTGTTTAGACTTATTAACGCAACTCAACCATTGTCAAGACAACCAGTTAAAAAAACAAGGATACCCCCTAATTTCATTGATGAATGAGGCTACTTTCAAAACATCTGTCCAACTGTACAGTGATTTATCACAAAGAACAAAAATGTATTAGAAACCATAAAGCAAGTAGACATCAGTAAATATTGCAAGTTCTCTCTTGGCAAAATACATGTATTGATTAAAAAATACTGGTTTGCTGGGGGAAGAAGTAGCTCTAAAAAGAGTGGATTCCAATTTGGCATTTCTTTTTTAAAATTGGCCAGAAAACCATCAGTCAATCTATCTTCTCTAAACCAGCGGTCAGTAATGTGCCACAGTTGGTAAAGTTGGAAGGGGTGCACATGTGAGTTAGGAAGCTTCCCTTCATGTATTAGAATAAATAGCTCTGTCTGTCAGATATAGCTAGGTCTGGCAAACAGATTCCCCTCACGTCAAGACAGATGAACACAAATGAGGTCCCAAGAGAAGACATTTCATGGGAAAGAGTGTTCCTGTGGCACTTATCATGAAGGACATCGTAAGGACCCTTACAGGAGGTGGGGGTGACAGCCGGAAAGTAAAGCGGGGATCTATCATGCATCAAGAAGAGCTACATAAATGCATAGCCCTGCATGTTCGCTGAACTTTAATGCGCTGAGGCGACAGCATGGAAATGCATCTTGCCTTCATATTGCAATGCATAAAAAATATTTTACATAATGGCAGGCAATCCGTCATACCCCTTGCTGCTTGGTATCAATAACCTCCACCTGTCTGTTTCACTATGTCTCTGCTGGTGACAATACCATCAGCTCGCTTCTGAAAATGGATGGAAGCTGCACCTATGGCACATTCAGATGGGCATTATACAGTGGTTTGCAAAAGTATTCATACCCCTTGAACTTTTCCATATTTTGTCACATTACAACCACAAACATAAATATATTTCACTGGAATTT
>NW_013952630.1:764038-765276 GCF_001266775.1 Austrofundulus limnaeus
CACACACACACACACACACACACACACACACACACACACACACACACACACAACCACTTCTCAACATATTCCTGCCGTTATATTTACGATTACAGCAATGTGCCACCAAAGGTCAGGATAGATGACAACTTCTAGCCCCCGTGGTAGATAAAAATGGGAAGAAACGGTTTTGTATTAATGTTTTATGAGAAGGGAAAATGCATTTATTGCTTATGTTAAGCCTCAAGGTTATGAGAAATAAATTCAGCTGGAGACATTGTAGTTGTTGCATTTACTCACAGGAATCTTCACAGGGCGGGTTTGCCAGTGAGACAGATGAGCAGCTATAGGTACTGCTTTTTTATTAATTACTCTTACAGTTTGTCATTACAGACTTGATTTGCAAAAAGAAAAAAAAAGGAAACTGGTGTCCACATGCTTTTGGCTTTATTTTAAATATCCAAAGCCAGTGAACATATGCCACTGATTGACAAAGCATCTTTGAGTCTGTTTGATGCCTTGAATGGTAATTGGCAAAAGCATGGTTACATCCATTTGATGGGTTCAATAATCCGAAAGCCTAGTGTCCAAATATTCAGCCTGCTGTTGGCAGGAGGTTTATAGCCTCTCTTTCTGTTAGAATCCAGAATTGCACAGTGATCCGCAGCTGTCTGCCTGTGCGAAGCAACGACGCAAAGAAAAAATATTTATATTTTCATTCAGGTGAACCTTCGCTCACTTCCCCACACATGGCTGCGTAAATCAAATGCTCGCTCCGAACTGGATGTCACCACTTTGTTCACACTGAATTTCATCCTTGCCAAAACACGGTTGCAGGGGTTTGAAGTCAGTGAGCAGTGTCATAAAATGATTTTTTGTTTGTGTTTTTTTTTCTTTCTTTTTTTAAAAATCAGGTCAAACTAAGGTTCACACAAAATGTCAAATCTGTCAGAGATTTCTACGTTCTGATTCTGACACTTGAACACAAGTCAGTTTTAAAGCAAATGCACCACAGTCCCCCGCCCCACCTCCAACACACCAACACACAAAAAAAAAGAAAAAAAATCAGGCCTGCAACAACAGTGTCACATCACGAGGGCACAGGTGCGCTGTGGGATGCCTGTCTATTTTCTGCAGTTAATCGATCACATGAAGCCAGTAGAGCTTGACTGGAAGTCAGTGGGCCAGAGTGTGATATAAACTGTTAGCATGTGTGGGGCTGTGTGTGTGTGTGTGTGTGTGTGTGTGTGTGTGTGTGT